>NC_092728.1:22663535-22843535 GCF_047496885.1 Scyliorhinus torazame
TTTGAAAGGATCAAACAGAGTAATTCTGAGAGGTGGATAAGGGCTTTGAAAATAGACCAAACGTATGACGCTCTCAGAGAAATTATACTTTTGAAGTTGTTAAAAAATTCAATTCCTGATGTACTGAGAACTCATGTGGAAGAGCGTAAGAACACAAGAACTAGGAGCAGGAGTAGGCCATCTGGCCCCTCGAGCCTGCTCCGCCATTCAATGAGATCATGGCTGATCTTTTGTGGACTCAGCTCCACTTTCCGGCCCGAACACCATAACCCTTAATCCCTCTATTCTTCAAAAAACTATCTATCTTTATCTTAAAAACATTTAATGAAGGAGCCTCTACTGCTTCACTGGGCAAGGAATTCCATAGATTCACAACCCATTGGGTGAAGAAGTTCCTCCTAAACTCAGTCCTAAATCTACTTCCCCTTATTTTGAGGCTATGCCCCCTAGTTCTGCTTTCACCCGCCAGTGGAAACAACCTGCCCGCATCTATCCTATCTATTCCCTTCATAATTTTATATGTTTCGATAAGATCCCCCCTCATCCTTCTAAATTCCAACGAGTACAGTCCCAGTCTACTCAACCTCTCCTCGTAATCCAACCCCTTCAGCTCTGGGATTAACCTAGTGAATCTCCTCTGCACACCCTCCAGCGCCAGTACGTCCTTTCTGAAGTAAGGAGACCAAAGCTGAACACAATACACCAGGTGTGGCCTCACTAACACCTTATACGATTGCAGCATAACCTCCCTAATCTTAAACTCCATCCCTCTATCAATGAAGGACAAAATTCCATTCGCCTTCTTAATCACCTGTTGCACCTGTAAACCAACCTTTTGCAACTCATGCACTAGCACACCCAGGTCTCTCTGCACAGCAGCATGTTTTAATATTTTATCATATAAATAATAATCCCTTTTGCTATTATTCCTACCAAAATGGATAACCTCACATTTGTCAACATTGTATTCCATCTGCCAGACCCTAGCCCATTCACTTAGCCTATCCAAAGCCCTCTGCAGACTTCCAGTATCCTCTGCACTTTTTGCTTTACCACTCATCTTAGTGTCGTCTGCAAACTTGGACACATTGCCCTTGGTCCCCAACTCCAAATCATCTCTGTAAATTGTGAACAATTGTGGGCCCAACACTGATCCCTGAGGGACACCACTAGCTACTGATTGCCAACCAGAGAAACACCCATTAATCCCCACAATTGCTTTCTATTAATTAACCAATCCTCTATCCATGCTACTACTTTCCCATTAATGCCATGCATCTTTATCTTATGCAGCAACCTTTTGTGTGGCACCTTGTCAAAGGCTTTCTGGAAATCCAGATATACCACATCCATTGGCTCCCCGTTATCTACCGCACTGGTAATGTCCTCAAAAAATTCCACTAAATTAGTTAGGCACGACCTGCCTTTATGAACCCATGCTGCGTCTGCCCAATGGGACAATTTCCATCCAGATGCCTTGCTATTTCTTCCTTGATGATAGATTCCAGCATCTTCCCTACTACCAAAGTTAAGCTCACTGGCCTATAATTACCCGCTTTCTGCCTACCTCCTTTTTTAAACAGTGGTGTCACGTTTGCTAATTTCCAATCCGCCGGGACCACCCCAGAGTCTAGTGAATTTTGGTTAATTATCACTGGTGCATTTGCAATTTCCCTAGCCATCTCTTTTAGCACTCTGGAGTGCATTCCATCAGGGCCAGGAGACTTGTCTACCTTTAGCCCCATTAGCTTGCCCATCACTACCTCCTTGGTGATAACAATCCTCTCAAGGTCCTCACCTGTCATAGCCTCATTTCCATCAGTCACATCAGCATGTTATTTGTATTTTCCACTGTAAAGACCGACCCAAAAAACCTGTTCAGTTCCTCAGCCATTTCCTCATCTTCCATTATTAAATCTCCCTTCTCATCCTCTAAAGGACCAATATTTACCTTAGCCACTCTTTTTTGTTTTATATATTTGTAGAAACCTTTACTATCTGTTTTTATATTCTGAGCAAGTTTACTCTCATAATCTATCTTACTCTTCTTTATAGCTTTTTTAGTAGCTTTCTGTTGCCCCCTAAAGATTTCCCAGTCCTCTCGTCTCCCACTAATCTTTGCCACGTTGTATGCTTTTTCCTTCAATTTGATACTCTCCCTTATTTCCTTACCGTCCTTCCTTTTTGTTGGTATAAACCTTTGCTGAGCACTGTGAAAAATCGTTTGGAAGGTTCTCCACTGTTCCTCAACTATTTCACCATAAAGTCTTTGTTCCCAGTCTACCTTAGCTAGTTCTTCTCTCATCCCATTGTAATCTCCTTTGTTTAAGCACAAAACACTAGTGTTTGATTTTACCTTCTCATCCTCCATCTGTATTTTAAATTCCACCATATTGTGATCACTCCTTCCGAGAGGATCCCTAACTATGAGATCATGAATCAATCCTGTCTCATTACACAGGACCAGATCTAGGACCGCTTGTTCCCTCATAGGTTCCATTACATACTGTTTTAGAAAACTATCGCGGATACATTCTATAAACTCCTCCTCAAGGCTGCCTTGACCGACCTGGTTAAACCAATCGACTTGTAGATTAAAATCCCCCATGATAACTGCTGTACCATTTCTACATGCATCTGTTATTTCTTTGGGCTTTTTTACCTGTTTTGAATCTTAACACCTCGATCAGTAGCCTCTGCTAAGTTATATTTCCTCTTAACTTTTCTCCTAATTTTCCTTGTCGTGGAACCCATATCTTCATGTAACAACTTGCCGCGTCGCTTATCATTCTTATGGGCGAGGTGTTTTCAGAACCCCAAAATGTATCATGGAGTTCAACCAACCTCTCCCTTTAATGTATTTGTTGTTTTTCCGAGCACACGGCTTGTTCCCCAGGAGTGGGATTGCAATTATGGACACGTGGATTTTTAAACACAAAACACTGTTTATTCCATGAACTCAACTTAACATCTTAACTAAACATTGGGGGCAAAATTCTCCGTTATCGGCGGAAAGTCCGCCGATCGGCGCAAAAAACTGCGCAAATGCGACTTGCATCACGTCGGAAAAATGAGTCGAAAGTCTCCGGCCCAAAATGGGCTAGCAGCGACGTAACGGGATCCGCGCTTGCGCAGTGGTTCATGCCGTGCAGCGTCATACGCGCCGCACGGCGTGACGGCTCATAAGGCCGCGCTGCTCCCCCCCACCCGACCGGAACACCCGACTGGATGGCTGGCCGCCGCTCAGCCCCAAGGTTCGAGTCACGGGATGTGGAGGCGCTCCTGGACGCGGTGGAGCAGAGGAGGGATGCCCTGTATCCCGGGCACGGCCGCAGAGTTGCCCCACGCCACAGCCGGCGTCT
This sequence comes from Scyliorhinus torazame, assembly GCF_047496885.1. Taxonomy (NCBI): domain Eukaryota; kingdom Metazoa; phylum Chordata; class Chondrichthyes; order Carcharhiniformes; family Scyliorhinidae; genus Scyliorhinus; species Scyliorhinus torazame. The sequence goes on from NC_092728.1 coordinate 22,666,898, forward strand.
GTGGAGGGAAGTGGCAGAGGCCATCACCGCTGTGGCCCTGACACCACGGACAGGCACCCAGTGCCACATGAAGGTGAACAACCTCGTCAGAGCAGGCAGGGTGAGCCTCCCTCATATCCCCCCTTCCCCCATATCCCTCCCTCCCCCATATCCCCCCTCCCCCTATCCCCCCTCCCCCATATCCCCCCTTCCCCCATATCCCCCCTTCCCCCATATCCCCCCTTTCCCCATATCCCCCCTCCCCCATATCCCCCCTCCCCCATATCCCCCCTTCCCCCATATCCCCCCTCCCCCCATATCCCCCTTCCCCCATATCCCCCCTCCCCCATATCCCCCCTCCCCATATCCCCCCTTCCCCCATATCCCCCCTCCCCCATATCCCCCCTCACCCATATCCCCCCTCCCCCATATCCCCCCTTCCCCCATATCCCCCCTCCCCCACCCCTCCCCCACCCCTCCCCATATCCCCCCTTCCCCCATATCCCCCCTCCCCTATATCCCCCATATCCCCCCTCCCCCATATCCCTCCTCCCCATATCCCCCCTCCCCATATCCCCCCTCCCCCATATCCCCCCTCCCCCATATCCCCCCTCCCCCATACCCCCCTCCCCCATATCCCCCATATCCCTAAGTGAATCCAGCCCTAACCTTAACCTCTGCAATGCACGCGCAACCGATGGCGTGCATTCATATACCTGCCTAATTGTGTTGCCTTTTACCCCTGCCACCCCCCCCCCCCCCCCCCCAGGATAAGCGCGCACACAACAATAGGGAGCATGTGAGGACTGGAGGAGGCCCCGCTGATGAGAGGCCACTGACCGAACACGAGGAAAGTGCCCTGGAACTGGCTGGCGGACCTGACGACCGGGAGGTTGCTGATGCAGAGGTCGGGGGCGTAGTAGCAAGTGAGCCACCGACAGCCCGTCCCCATATCCCCCCTCCCCCATATCCCCCCTCCCCTATATGCCCCTCCCCCATATCACCTGATCACTGCCTGATGTCTAACCATGCATGCTTCATTGTGTATCGCAGGACCAAACGTCCAGGCACCCATCCCCGCAGATGCAGACCGCCCGCAGGATGCCCCTCGGAGGCCACGGGAGACGGAGAGACACGAACCCTCCAGCATGCGACGCCCGCAGGATGCCCCTCGGAGACCACGGGAGACGGAGAGACCCGGACCCCCCAGCATGCGACGCCCGCAGGATGCCCCTCGCACACCACGGGAGACGGAGAGACCCGCACCCTCCAGCATGGGACGCCCGCAGGATGCCCCTCGGAGACCACGGGAGACGGAGAGACCCGCACCCTCCGGCATGCGACGCCCGCAGGATGCCCCTCGCACACCACGGGAGACGGAGAGACACGGACCCTCCAGCATGCGACGCCCGCAGGATGCCCCTCGGAGGCCACGGGAGACGGGGAGACCCGGGCCCTCCAGCATGCGACGCCCGCAGGATGCCCCTCGCACACCATGGGAGACAGAGAGACCTGGAGCAACAGGGAGACGACACCCCCGTCACGTGCGGGAGCGACCACCCAGCGATGAGGGGGGCAGCCACAGGCCCCCGTCACATCCGAGCCAGGACACCACTACCCAGGACACCACTACCCAGGACACCACTACCCAGGACACCACTACCCGGGACACCACTACCCGGGACACCACTACCCGGGACAGCACTGCCCAGGACACCCCTACCCGGGACAGCACTACCCAGGAAGACGGAATACCGGACAGTGACTCAGAGTGGATGGGTGGAGACGAACCCCCACCCCAAAGTGCCATAGACTCAGAGTGGGACGAAGAGCACGACACAACGCCACTGCTGTCACCAACACCCTCCACCATCGCAGAAACACTCACCTCGGTTGGGCACATTAGTGATGAGGCATCTGGTACACTCACTGGTGCGCACAACACAGCCGTCCCGGTACAGCAGGTGGAGGTAGGAGCAGCAGAGGGGCCGGGCGGTCGGAGGGCAGCCCAGCCCAAGCGAACATCTGCCGCCCAGATGGATCCCGGGTTCCTGGAGTTACCACACCCACACATAGATCCGATGCAACCACCGACCCGGAGACGAGCGAAGAGGGTGACGGGCGGCTTGCGGCGGCTGCAGTCGCAGGTGGAGGAGTCCACCCGCGTCCAGGAGCTGGGAGTGGTGCCGGTCATGCGTGCCACCCAGGCTGACACCGCACGGGTGGCGTCCGCGGTGGAGGCAATGGGTGCGACGGTGTCAGACATGGGGAACGGTTTGCGAGGCCTGGGGCTTTCCGTGCAGGCGGCGTCTGTGGCCCAGGACATGGCTGCCCTCTCACAGGAGGCCATGAGCCAGTGCCAGCGCCAGATGGCAGAGGCGCTCAACGCCATAGCCCAGTCTCTGCAGGCCATGGCCCAGTCTCAGCAGGCCATGGCCCAGTCTCAGCAGGCCATGGCCCAGTCTCTGCAGGCCATCGCTGAGGGCATCGGCGCCAGTGGCCATGTGCGAGCCGGCGTCGCACTGTCACAGACAGGGTTTGCCAACCCCCTGTGCTCCATGGCTGCAAACCTGCAGACCCCTGTCGATACCAGCACGGGCCTCCAGGACTGGCAGCGCCAGATGTCGGGGGGGCGTCGGATGGCCAGTCCGTTCGCATCCCCCACCCATGTAGAGGCCTGGGGGCCATCGGGCACCCCGAGGGAGGAGGAGGTGGTGTGGTCTGTCCCGGCTCCCCCTGTAGGGGAGGTCCCGGTACACCGCGACACCTCGGACTCCCCCCCCTTCCGTCCCAGGTGCATCGGGTGGGCAACGGGCAGGACAGGCTGGCAGCTCGCCATCCCAGTCGCCCGGGCCGCAGCCTGGCCCATCTAGGCCAGGACGCCCCAGGAAACGGCCGCCAAAGGGATCCAGTGTCAGAGGGCAGGAATCACAGGCGTCCACCTCCAGTTCTGCTGTACCGTCTGGGGAACCACGTAGACGTAGTCAAAGGGCCCGTAAGGCCAAACAATTAGACACTGAGTAAGTTGGCACGGGTGCAGGGCACAGATGAGTTTTAGGGGCTAGGGCACGTGCATGAACTCCTTTGGTTATTAAAGTCAATGTTACACCTACAGAAGCTGCCTTTGTGCTCTGTCCAAAGCGTGCGGGGGTGTCATATACGTCGAGCGCAAGTGTGTGTGTGAGGGGTGGTCTTACCTCAGCCCCAGGTGAGTCTGCCCCCTTCCCCCTGGGCCGCCATCAACATCCCCCGGGCAGAGGACGGGACCGTGCGCTGCAGTGTCACAGCCGCATGCAGGGATGGTCCGGGTGGATGGTGGTACTGTGGCCATGGGTCAGACATAGTCCAACGATGTAGAGCCAGGAGCTCATCGCAGGGCGGGTTGTCATCATCCTCCATGGCCTGCAATAGACACGCGTCCACCCACAACTGTGTGAGCCTGGCCCGTTGTGCCGCAGGTGGATCGGCAATGGGGGGGGGGGGGGTGTGCATGCGGGTGGGGTGGGTGGGGTTGGGGAGGGGGGTGAGGGTGCTGGGTGGGTGGATGGGTGGGGGGTGTGGGTGGTCGGCTGTTGCCATGGTGTGCGGTCTGTGGCCATACTACCCAATTCCCACGCCCATCTAGTCAGTGAAGCGGGCGTCTATCAGTCTGTCCCGTGCCCGCTGGGCCAGCTGGTAACGGTGGACAGCCAGCCGCCTGTGTCTACCCCGTCTGCCCTGACCATTGCCCCCAATCCCCTCATCTGGGGAGGACTGGGCCTCTTCCTGCTGCTCCTCCACTCCGCCCTCCTCTGCCTGCGGCACATCGCCCCTCTGCTGGGCTATGTTGTGCAGGACGCAGCACACCACAATGATGCGGCCGACCCTATCTGACCGATACTGGAGGGCGCCCCCAGAGAGGTCCAGGCACCTGAAACGCATCTTCAGCACGCCAAAGCACCTCTCTATCACTCCCCTTGTCGCTACATGGGCATCATTGTAGCGGTTCTCCGCCTCATTGCGTGGCCTCCGTATAGGCGTCATCAGCCACGATCGCAATGGGTAGCCCCTGTCGCCCAGCAACCAGCCCCTCAGCCGGGGATGGCGTCCCTCGTACATGCCGGGGATGGATGACCGCGACAACACGTATGAGTCGTGTACACTGCCTGGGTAACGGGCGCAGACCTGCAGGATCATCATGCGGTGGTCGCAGACCACCTGTATGTTCATCGAATAGGTCCCCTTCCTATTGGTGAACACGGCCCTGTTATCTGCAGGTGGCCGCACGGCGACGTGCATCCCATCGATTGCACCCTGGACCATGGGGAACCCGGCCACGGCAGAGAAGCCCACGGCCCGGGCATCTTGGCTGGCCCGGTCCACGGGGAAGCGGATGTAGCGGTGCGCCATGGCATATAGGGCATCTGTCACTGCCCGGATGCACCGATGCACCGATGTCTGCGATATGCCGGACAGGTCCCCACTCGGTGCCTGGAATGACCCCGTTGCATAAAAGTTCAGGGCCACCGTAACCTTGACGGACACGGGGAGAGGGTGTCCCCCGCCAGTACCACGCGGTGACAGGTGTGCCAGCAGGTGGCAGATGTGTGCCACGGTTTCCCGCCTCATCCGGAGTCTCCTCCTGCATTCCCGGTCCGTGAGGTCCTGGTATGACTGCCGGGGCTGGTACACACGGGGCACCCTCGGGTGCCTCCGTTGCCGTGGGGCCGCGACGTCCTCCTCCCCCTCCTCGTCCTGTCGTTCAGGTGTCCCTCCAGCCTGGGCAGCTGCCGCCTGTCCCTCTGCGGCAGCCTGCGCCGCCTCTCTGGCACGCTCCTCCTCCTCCTCCTCATCCAGGGCAACATAGACATGAGCGGCTGCCACCACGGCGGCCAACATCGCTGGATGATCGGAAAACATGACGGCCTGGTTGGGGGAGGGGAACGACGACATGTCATCATTGCCGATATCCCCTCCTCCCCCCAGCCAGGTGGCATGGACCGCATGGGTCCAACTGTTGGAGGCTGGCACCTGGCCAGGTGGACCAACACACTTGCCCTCGCATCCCCCTCCCCGGCACGGACCCCCCCCCCAATCTCCACCCCGGCACGGACCCCCTCCCAACCTCCACCCCGGCACGGACCCCCCATCCCCCTCCCCGGCACTCCCCCGGAGCCCAGCCTACTCTAACCCCCCCCCCCCCCCCCGGCCGCACACACACACACACAACCCGAGACACACCTCTCCTCACGCATTCAGACTGCGGCCACGCCATCGCCTGCCCAGAGCCAACCCCCCAGGCCGTCACTCACCTCCACACTGGTCGGTGAGAACCTGGAGCACAGGGTCACGCCGATGAAAAGGAGGTTTAATTTACGTCGACGTGAACGGTCATCACGTCGACGGGACTTCGGCCCATCCGGAAGGGAGAATATCGGCAGGCCGAAAATCGGCTGCCTTGCGCAGACCCGTGCCATTCTCCGACGGCAGCGGCGACATTAACGCCCCGTCGACTTTTCTCCCTTCGGAGACTTCGGCAACCGGCGGGGGCGGGATTCACGGCGGCCAATGGCCATTCTCCGACCCGGCGGGGGGTCGGAGAATGACACCCGGGATCTCTTAACACTCCTTACTTCAAAGATACCTCAGAAAATATTGCAACAGTAAATAATTCCTTAAAATGTTTCTTCAAACTTCCAAGAGACTTAACACCTTTAAACAAAATCACATCAGGTTACAGGTTTACTATTATGAGTATAAATCACCCAAATGATCCAGAGATGGTCTTTCATGGCAGAGATCCAGCTCACTGCAAAACACAGACACACACCCAGCTCTTTTCAAACCTGCAAAACTAAACTGCAAAATGGCTGACCTGACCTCAGCCCCACCCACTCTCTGACATCACTGTTTTCTTAAAGGTACATTGCTTAAACATCCATGCCTTAAAGGTACTCTCACATGATACCTCCCCCCAAGAGAAAAAAATAAACCATCAACTTCAAGATGGTTTCATTTTTCACTTTTGCACCATCCACTAAGAAATGCACACAGTAAATATACATTTCATTTAAAGAAAACAACCCACGTAAACAGGTATAATAATATAGTCCATTTTTCTTCATTCTTCTTCCTCCAACCGAAAACCTTCTCATTTGATCACATTCGTGACAAAGCATCGGCTATCACATTTTTGCGTCCTGCCACATGTACTATTTTTAAATGAAATGGCTGCAACAATAAACTCCAGCAAAACAGCCTTGCATTGTTATTCCGGAATCGCGCCAAAAATATCAACGGATTATGATCAGTATATATAACGGTGTCAGATGGATTGCTGGTCACATAAATGTGAAAATGTTGCAAAGCCAACACCAAACTCAAAGTCTCTTCTCAATCGTGGAATACATTTTCTGGTGAGAATTCAATTTCTTTGAAAAATAACCAACAGGCCGCTCTAGCCCTTCGTCGTTGTCTTGTAGAAGCACCGCACCTACGCCCACATCGCTCGCATCAACCGCTACTTTGAAGGGTTTGGTATAATGTGGGATGACTAACACAGGAGCAGTGGTTAACACAGCCTTCAGGCCGTCAAATGCCTGTTGACACTCCGCTGACCACTGGAATTTGTTGCGCTTCTTGAGCAAGTCCGTCAGTGGAGCGCCCACACTGCTAAAAGTTGGTACAAATTTCTGGTAAAATCCACTCATACCAAGAAATCGCATTATTTCCCATCATGTTGAGGGTATTGGAAACACCCCAATAACTTTTGTTTTCACATCCCGTGGGACCAGTTGATCCTGTCCGATTGTATGGCCAAGGAAAGTGACTTGGGCTTTTCCAAATTCACTTTTGGCTAGGTTTACCACCAAACCCGCCTCCTGAAGTTGATCGAATAACTCCATCAGATGTTTTAAATGTTCTTTCCATGTCTGGCTGAAAACTACCAGATCGTCGATGTATACCGCACAATCGGGGAATCCTGAAACAACTTTGTTAGTTAACCGTTGAAATGTTGCTGGGGCGTTTTTCATGCCAAATGGCATAACTTTGAACTGGTATATACCATCTGGAGTCACAAAAACTGAAATCTCCTTCGCCCTTTTAGATAAAGGTATCTGCCAGTAACCTTTCAGTAAATCCAATTTGGAAAAAAAAGCGGATTGTCCCACTTTCTCAATGCAACCCTCCAAACGTGGGATAGGATAAGAGTCCATTCTTGTAACTGCAATAACCTTTCTATAGTCCACACACAACCGTTGGGTACCGTCTGGTTTAGGTACCATCACTATGGGTGAGCTCCATTGGCTGCAACCCACTGCAATTATGCCATTCTTCAGCATACTCTCAATCTCTTTGTTAACCTGTGCCAATTTTAAAGGATTAAGTCTATATGGATGTATAGATAGGAACAGCATTTCCCACATCTACATCATGTATAGCCATTTTAGTACTTCCCAATTTATCTCTACAAACTTGCCCATGTGATATCAATAACTCTTTCAGGTCAGTTCATTTTTCCTCTGGAAGGTAACTTAACAATTCATCCCAATTTTTAAGAACATCCTCATTTTCCAATTTAATTTAAGGTATGTCAAATTCACAGTCATCGGGATTTGGTTCATCACTTTGAGTTAGAATCATTAAAACCTCTTTTTTCTCTCCTTCCCTTTCAAAGTACCTTTTAAGCATATTCACATGACACACTCGGTGAGTCTTCCTTCTATCTGGTGTTTTTACCACATAATTCACCTCACTTAATTTCCTTTCAATCTGATATGAGCCACAAAACCTAGCTTTTAAAGGTTCACCTACCACTGGTAACAACACTAAAACTTAATCCCCACTGTCAAAACTACGAACTTTGGATTTCTTGTCCGCTACCCGTTTCATCACATTTTGTGCAACTTTCAAATGTTGTCTAGCCAATTCACCTGCTCTATTTAATCGTTCCCTAAAATTTGACATGTAATCCAATAGTGTAATTTCCGATTTCTCACCCACCAATTTTTGCTTAATCAATTTAAGTGGTCCTCTTACCTCATGACCGAAACTTTGTTCAAAAGGACTAAATTTGGTTGACTCATTAGAAGCATCCCTAATTGCAAACAATACGAATGGGATTCCTTTATCCCAATCCTCTGGATAACCTTGACAATACGCCCTCAACATTATCTTTAATGTCTGATGCCACCTTTCTAATACTCCCTGCGATGGTACGCAGTTGATTTAAATTGTTTTATTCCTAAGCTATCCATAACTTCTTTGAATAACTTTGAAGTAAAATTTGTTCCTTGATCCGATTGAATTTCTGTCGGTAGTCCATATCTAGTAAAGAAATTAAGTAACTCCTCCACAATATTACGTACTGGAATGGCCTCTGGAAACCTAGAAGACATATCCATTACAGTCAAAAGATATTGATTACCACTTTTTGTTTTAGGAAGAAGTCCTACACAATCGATTAGGACCTTTGTACAAGGTTCCTCAAATGCTGGAATGGGTATTAAGGGTGTTGGTTTTATCACTGCTTGAGGTTTCCCTATCACTTGACATGTGTGACATGATTGACAAAATGTAACTACATCTTTATGTAGTCCAGGCCAATAAAAATATTTCTGGATTTTAGCTTGAGTTTTCCTTATTCCCAAATGACCTCCCACTGGTACCTCATGTGCAACTCGCAACACCTCCTTTCTATACCCTACCGGCAATACTACTTGAACTTCTGCCTACTTTTCATCCGCCTCCATATGTAGAGGTCTCCATTTTCTCATCAAGACATCATTTTTACGGTAATGACACTCTGGTATACTCTCAGATTCCTCTTCCATATATGCTTTCTGATATATCCGTTTTATTTCTCCATCTTTCTGTTGTAACTCCGCCAATTTTCCTGAACTAAAAATATCCGCCTCATCCTCCACCTGTTCTTGTTCTTTTTCAACCATCTGATCAAAAATCGTTTCTGATAATTGCACTTCAACTTCATCTTCACTCTTTGATTTCTCCTCTTGTCTTAACCTGTGACTTTGCGACCTTGTTACTACACAATCCAGACAAATCCCAGGATATTCGTCCTTCAACACTTCAGTTGTCTGATTTTCCACTGGCTTATCAACCACAGTAGGCATCACTCCCACCTGCGATCCAGCTATATCATCACCCAAGATAAACTGTATTCCTGGACAAGATAGTTTCTCTATTACTCCGACTACCACTTCACCACTCTTCACTGGACTTTCCAACCTTACCTTATATAATTGAACGCTACTCCTCTCAACCTAAATTCCACATATCACCACCTATTCTGGCAACATTCTTTCCAAACTACATAATTTCTCATCTCTTACCATTAAAGATTGACTAGCCCCCGTATCTCTTAAAATTGTGACTTCTTTACCTGCTCCTCCTGATACACATGAGTAAACTTTACCCACACAAGTAAATTCTTTAAAGAGATCTGGCACCTTCTTATCAATCACCTCTTGATCAGGCTGTACAATCTTTTGCACCTCCTTCGCTTCACTTGGGCTTTCCTTTACCACTTTAGCAAACCCCACTGTCTTATCCTGTTTTACCACATCAGCCTTCCCAGTGCTTTTCTTCAACCACCAACACTGTGACTTTACATGGCCTAGTTTATTACTGTGAAAACATTTGAAACTTTTCATTTCTTTTCCACCCTCCTGGATTTGTTTTTTAATCTGAGGTACACTCTCCTTATTATCTCCCATCAGATCACCTTTACCTTTACCACTTGAGTATTTCTCATGTCCCCAGTTTCTATCCCTCACCGGCTGAAACTGATGTCGGAAACCAATCTTCGATTTATGAACTAATTCATAATCATCTGCCATTTCCGCTGCTAATCTCGCAGTTTTAACCCTCTGCTCTTCCACATGAGTTCTCACTACATCAGGAATTGAATTTTTAAACTCCTCCAAAAGTATAATTTCTCTGAGAGCTTAATATGTTTGGTCTATTTTCAAAGCCCTTATCCACCTATCACAATTATTCTGTTTGAGCCTTTCAAACTCCATGTATGTTTGACCAAATTTGTTCCTTAAATTTCTAAACCTTTGTCTGTAAGTTTCAGGCACTAGCTCATATGCACTTAAGATGGATTTCTTCACCTCCTCATACGTTCCAGATACCTCCTCCGGTAGTGATGCAAACACTTCACTAGCCCTACCTACCAGCTTTGTTTGAATCAGTAATACCCACATGTCCTGTGGCCATTTCATTTGTTTAGCTACCTTCTCAAATGAAATGAAAAAGGCTTCTACCTCCTTCTCATCAAACCTTGGCAATGCTTGGACATATTTAAATAGATTCCCACCAAGCCTTCGACTGTGACGCTCTTTCTCACTATCCTCATCACTATCATCCAACTGTATGTTTCCCTTTACATCTGCCAATTTTAACTGATTGTCATGTTTCATGGCCATTTTCTGACGTCAAACTCCCTCTCTTTATCTTTTTCCCTGATCTGTATCTCCCTTTCTCTTTCTTTTTGTTCTGCTAAGGCTATTCTTTCTTTTCTCCTTTCTTCTCTCTCCTTTTCTTTTTCCTCTCTCTCTCTTTCTCTTTCTTTTTCCTCCCTCTCTCTTTCTCTTTCTTTTTCCTCTCTCTCACTCTCGTATGCAAGCCGCTTTAATTCTTTCTCATGTTCCATTTGTTTAATTTGCAACTGAATTTTTGCCATTTCCACTGAGTCAAACTCTATCTCAGGCAACTTTAAATGCTTAACCACCGCCATAATGACCTCATCTTTTCGCGTTTTGTCAGGTAATGTTAACTGCAATGTTCTTGCCAAATCTAACAGTCTGCTTTTTGTTTCTGTCCGTAAAGTATTATGTGTGACATTCTCCACCCCAAAAAACTTCTGAGCCTCTGAAAGAGGCATTGTTCACAACACTCTCCCCATTTAAACTAAAATACCACACCGGAAAAGCAACAATCCTTCACTGTCTTTAAGTTCACAAAAGCCAATTCCAATAGATAGACTTTTATCCCCCTCGAGCCCCCAATTGTTATGGGCGAGGTGTTTTCAGAACCCCAAAATGTATCATGGAGTTCAACCAACCTCTCCCTTTCATGGATTTGTTGCTTTTCCTGGCACACGGCTTTTTCCCTAGGTGTGGGATTACAATTATGGACACATGGGTTTTTAAACACAAAACACTGTTTATTCCATGAACTCAACTTGACATCTTAACTAAACATTGGATCTCTTAACACCCCTTACTTCAAAGATACCACAGAAAATATTGCAACAGTAAATAATTCCTTAAAATGTTCCTTCAAACGTCCAAGAGACCTTTAAACAAAATCACATCAGGTTAAAGGTTTTACTATTATGAGTATAAATCACCCAAATGATCCAGAGATGGTCTTTCATGGCAGAGATCCCGCTCACTGCAAAACACAGACACACACCAGCTCTTTTTTAAAACTGCAAAACAAAACTGCAAAATGGCTTACCTGAGCTCAGCCCCACCCACTCTCTGACAGCACTTTTTTCTTAAAGGTACATTGCTTAAACATCCATGTCTTAAAGGTACTCTCACATGACACCATTAATGTTTTTACTTCCCATTTTATTCCTTTTACTATTACTGGTCCTATTCACTGAGCTCCCCTCAGTCACTGTACCTTGTACTGTCGCCATTTTTGATTTTTGACTATGGCTTCTCTGTCTTACACATTCCCCCTGACTGCCTTTTGTTTCTGTCCCTGTTTTACTACCTTCCAACTTCCTGCATCGGTTCCCACCCCCCTGCCACATTAGTTTAAACCCTCCCCAACAGCTCTAGCAAACCCCCCCCCCCACCCCCAGGACATCGGTTCCAGTCCTGCCCAGGTGCAGACCGTCTGGTCTGTACTTGTCCCACCTCCCCCAGAACCGGTTCCAATGCCCCAGGAATTTGAATCCCTCCCTCTTGCACCATCTCTCGAGCCACGCATTCATCCTATCTATCCTGACATTCCTACTCTGACTAGATCATGGCACTGGTAGCAATCCTGAGATTACTGCCTTTGAGGCCCTACTTTTTAGTATAACTCCTAACTCCCTGAATTCAGCTTGTAGGATCTTGTCCCGTTTTTTACCTATATCGTTGGTGCCTATGTGCACCACGACAGCTGGCTGTTCACCCTCCCCCCCCCCCCCAGAATGCCCTGCAGCCGCTCCGAGACATCCTTGACCCTTGCACCAGGGAGGCAACATACCATCCTGGAGTCTCGATTGCGTCCGCAGAACCGCCTGTCTATTCCCCTTACGATTGAGTCCCCAGGGTTAAGCAGAGGGTTAAAACTGCGCGGTTAGCAGCAGAAATGGCAGATGACTATGAATTAGCTCATAAATCAAAGCTTGGTTTCCAACATCAGTTTCAGCCGGTGAGGGATAGAAACTGGGGACATGAGAAATACTCAAGTGGTAAAGGTAAAGGTGATCTGATGGGAGACAATAAGGAGAGTGTACCTCAGATTCAATAAGAAATCCAGGAGGGTGGAAAAGAAATGAAAAGTTTCAGATGTTTTCACTGTAATAAACTAGGCGATGTAAAGTCACAGTGTTGGTGGTTGAAGAAAAGCACTGGAATGGCTGATGTGGTAAAACAGGATAAGACAGTGGGGTTTGTTAGAGTGGTAAAGGAAAGCCCAAGGGAAGCGAAGGAGGTGCAAACGATTGTACAGCCTGTTCAAGAAGTAATTGTTAAGAAGGTGCCAGATCTCTTTAAAGAATTTACTCGTGTGGGTAAAGTTTACTCATGTGTATCAGGAGTAAAGAAGTCACAATTTTAAGAGAAACAGGAGCTCATCAATCTTTAATGGTAAGAGATGAGGAATTATGTAGTTTGGGACGAATGTTGCCAGAAAAGGTGGTAATATGTGGAATTCAGGGTGAGAGGAGTAGCGTTCCATTATATAAGGTAAGTTTGGAAAGTCCAGTGAAGAGTGGTGAAGTGGTAGTCGGAGTAATAGAGAAACTATCTTGTCCAGGAATACAGTTTATCTTGGGTGATGATATAGCTGGACCGCAGGTGGGAGTGATGCCTACTGTGGTTGATAAGCCAGTGGAAAATCAGACAACTGAAGTGTTGAAGGACGAATATCCTGGGATTTGTCTGGATTGTGTAGTAACAAGGTCGCAAAGTCACAGGTTAAGACAAGATGAGAAATCAAAGAGTGAAGATGAAGTTGTAGTGCAATTATCAGAAACGATTTTTGATCAGATGGTTGAAAAAGAACAAGAACATGTGGAGGATGAGGCGGATATTTTTAGTTCAGGAAAATTGCCGGAGTTACAGAAAGATATAGAAATAAAGCGGATATATCAGAAAGCATGCACGGAAGAGGAATCTGAATGTATACCAGAGTGTTATTTCCGTAAAAGTGATGTCTTGATGAGAAAATGGAGACCTTTAGTTATGCAGGCAGATGAAAAGTGGACAGAAGTTCATCAAGTAGTATTGCCGGTAGGTATAGAAAGGAGGTGTTGCGAGTTGCACATGAGGTACCAATGGGAGGTCATTTGGGAATAAGGAAAACTCAAGCTAAAATCCAGAAACATTTTTATTGGCCTGGATAAGGATAAAGATGTAGATTAAAATTTGTCAATCATGTCACACATGTCAAGTGATAGGGAAACTTCAAGCAGTAATAAAACCCGCGCCCTTAATACCCATTCCAGCATTTGAGGAACATTTTACAAGGGTTCTAATCGATTGTGTATGACCGCTTCTTAAAACGAAAATTGGGAATCAATATCTTTTGACTATAATCGATGTGTCTACTAGGTTTCCAGAGGCCACTCCAGTACGTAATATTACAGCTAAAAAGATTGTGGAAGAGTTACTTAAATTCTTTACCAGATATGGACTACCCACAGAAATACAATCGGATCAAGGATTGAATATTACCTCAAGGTTATTCAAAGAAGTTATGGATAGCTTTGGAATAAAACAATTTAAATCAACTGCGTACCATCCAGAATCGCAGGGAGCATTAGAAAGTTGGCATCAGACATTAAAGACAATGTTCTTTTTTTTAAAAATGATTTTATTCTCCATTTTCACATTTTCCTTCAAAATTTACACCCCAACCACAGACAGTAAACGGTAACAAATACAAAATCAATCCCCTTAACAATACCAATGATCCCATCCTCCCACCACCCCAAACAACAGCCCACCTGTCAATATATGCATCCAATAAAACAAACCCTCCCACGGTGGAAACAAGAAACAAAAGAGACAAAGAAAAAGGAGTCCGGGACCGCCCATGGTCACCACTGACCTATAGAGTCCACTCCCCCCCGCCCCCCCCCCACCCTACACTCAACACCATCCAACCTCTGAAAGAGTACCGTACATGATACCCAAGAGTTGTACCGCCCCCCCCCCCCCCCTCCAGTCTCACACTCCTCCCATCCACTGCCTCTTGTAAAACTCCTCCCCCCAACCTCGGTTCCTTCCCCCCAACTTTCCACCCCGGCTAGACCACTCGGACCCCGTTCTGTCAGGCTCCGATGGCCGCAGCCCCTCCCCCCACCTCACTCCCGTTCACTGGCCGGCTTAAACCGGCCAGCGTGGAGGCCCCCGCCCGGGTCCCTTTCCCCCTTGCCCAGCCCTAGGAAAGCCCAGAAATCCCCTTTTAGCGCGCAAACCCCGCATATCCACCTACACCCCAAAGAGTCCTCATTTCGAGTGAAAGTCCCATCACTTCCCTTGTCCAAATATATACAACATTGGCTCCTTTAGCCCATGCACCCGCACGCAGAGAAACAAAAAAAAAAAAGAAAATACAGTCATGAGGTTACATCGGCACATGGCCATTTCTCAATTTCTCAGTTCTGCCACAGTCCTTCTGCCTTCGCAAACTCCTCCGCTGCTTCCGCCGTTCCAAAATAAAAGTCCCTGAGCTTGTAAGTCACCCTCAGCTTCGCTGGATATACAATGCCGCACTGCACCTTGCTAATGTACAGTGCCCTCTTCACCCGGTTGAAGGCAGCCCGCCTCCTCGCCAGCTCCACCGTAAAGTCCTGGTATACACGTATACCAGCTCCAGCCCACTGCACCACCCGCTTCTGCTTGGCCCAGCTCAGGACCTTCTCCTTCACACTGTACCTACGGAAGCACAGAGTCACTGCCCTTGGCGGCTCAGTCGCCTTTGGTACAGGCCTCCACGACCGATGAGCCCGATCCAGTTCATATCGGGAGGGGTCCTCCCCCTCCCCCAATAGTTTTGACAGCATCACGGCAAAATACTCAGTCGGCCTCAGTCCTTCAACTCCTTCGGGCAGCCCCACAATCCCCAAATTCTGTCGCCTGGATCTGTTTTCCAGGTC
Organism: Scyliorhinus torazame; assembly: GCF_047496885.1. Lineage (NCBI taxonomy): Eukaryota > Metazoa > Chordata > Chondrichthyes > Carcharhiniformes > Scyliorhinidae > Scyliorhinus > Scyliorhinus torazame. Next base: position 22,682,211 of record NC_092728.1, read on the forward strand.
TTCCATTTTTCCTCGCAGATCCTTGTTAATGTCCATCACCTTCCGCATCTCCTTCCCCATCGAGGCAAGTTGATCACCGTGCTGCAATAACGTCCCCTCCACTTCCTTCAGCGCCTGCCCTTGCTCTCGCACCTCCGCCACTGCGCTCGCCACCGCCGTCATCACCGGGGAAACCGCCTCCTCCACCAGCACACTCAAAACCTCTCTCATCTCCTTCCTCATTGTCTCCATGTATCTTGTAAACTGCCTTTCGAGTTCCGCAGCCATCGCCTTAGTTATTTCTTCAGCCGTAAGCAATGCGGCCTCCCCTGGTGCTCCAGCCTCCATTTTCCTTGGTGACCCCGTGGTGACCTTTCCACTCCCCGACGGACCTTCAGTTGTTTTCTTTATGGACGATTTTTTGCTCACCCTCCACATTTTTCTTCACTGTGCCTTCACTCTGCCGCCTCCGTGCCTTCTGCCTGCTTTTGCCGCCTCCGTGGACCCTGGGACCGGGCTTAAAGCCCTGGAAATGCCATTCCCGAACGGGAGCCCTCCATTGTGCAGCCGCCTCCCGCCCGCCGTCACCGGAAACATTAAAGACAATGTTGAGGGCGTATTGTCACGATTATCCAGAGGATTGGGACAAAGGAATTCCATTCGTACGGTTTGCAATTAGAGATGCTCCTAATGAGTCAACCAAATTTAGTCCTTTTGAACTAATTTTTGGTCATGAGGTAAGAGGACCACTTAAATTGATTAAGGAAAAATTGGTGGGTGAGAAATCGGAAATTACATTATTGGATCACATGTCAAATTTTAGGGAACGATTAAATAGAGCAGGTGAATTGGCGAGACAACATTTAAAAGTTGCAAAACATGTGATGAAACGGGTAGCGGACAAGAAATCCAAAGTTCATAGTTTTGTCAGTGGGGATAAAGTTTTAGTGTTGTTACCAGTGGTAGGGGAGCCTTTAAAAGCAAGGTTTTGAGGACCTTATCAGATTGAAAGGAAATTAAGTGAGGTGAATTATGTACTAAGAACGCCAGATAGAAGGAAGACTCACCGAGTGTGTCATATGAATATGCTTAAAAGGGACTTTGAAAGGGAAGAAGAGCAAAGGGGGGAGATTTTAATGATTCTAACTCAAAGTGACGAACCAAATCCAGATGACTGTGAATTTGACATCCCTCAAATTAAATTGGAAAATGGGGATGTTCTTAAAAATTGGGATAAATTGTTGAGTTACCTTCCAGAGGAAAAGTGAACTGACCTGAAAGAGTTATTGATATCACATGGGCAAGTTTGTGGAGAATGGATACAATATGTAGGGGGTGATGGGGAAAAGGTGGTGTGGGGAGACATTAAGGGCGGGATTCTTCGATTGCCCGACGCGATTGCCCGACGATTAGGCGGAGAATCCCTTTTAATGCCGAAATCGGGGGCGGCGCCTGTTTTCAGAGGCTCCACCCCCTCCAAAACGGCATCATCAGTGAGTACGCCGCACGCCGTTGGGACGGCCTCAGGACGTCTCCTGAAGGCCACCCCCCCCCCACCCCCCGCCCCCCCCCCCCCGATGCTCGGCCCCAATGGGCCGACTGCCCAATGGCGTGGATCACTTGTGGTCTGAGGGTTCGTCAACCTTGCATGACGGCGGCGGACTGCGACGGACGTCGCCTCAGTCAAAGGATGAGCCGTTCCGCAGGACGGGGGGCTTCAGCAGGAGATGGGGGGATTGGTGGTGGGTGGTCCGGAGGTGGCACGGGTGGTTACAGGGGACTATCTGGCAGGCCGGGTTCGCGCGCAGCCGGCGCCGTGTTGTAGACGCTGTAGGTCGCCGCCGTGCGCATGGGAGGCCACGGACCCGGCAATTCGCCGGCCGTTTCTGTCAGGAAAGCCAGGGGTTTACATTGGTAGTCCTCCCCGGATCGGTGGGCCCCGATCGCGGGCCAGGCCACAGTGGGGGACACCCCTGGGGCCAGATCGCCCCGCGCCCCCCCCTCCCCCCCCCCAGGACCCCGGAGTCCGCCCGCGCCGCCTTGTCCCGCCGGTAAGAGAGGTGGTTTGATTCTCACCGGCGGGACAGGCATTCCAGCAGCGGGACTTCGGCCCATCGCGGGCCGGAGAATCGCCGGGGGGGGGGGGGGGACCCGCCAACCGGCGCGGCGCGATTCGCGCCCCCGCCGAATATCCGGTGGTGGAGAATGCGGCAACCGGCGTGGGCGGGATTCACGCCAGCCCCCGGCGATTCTCCGACCCGGCGGGGGGTCGGAGAATCCCGCCCAAGGTTCGGAGAGTCGGTATGGACACAATTGGCCGAATAGGTTCCTCCTGCACCGTAAACACATTCTGTGTATCAATCCCTCTCTGGCACAGCTAGCAGCGGCGGGATTGTCGCGATCGGACCCAACTCCAGCGAGATTCAGGCGGGACAGAGCAACGGGAGAGAATTTGCGATAAAACCCAACCTGTCACCTTTCTGCGTCTATGGGCCTGAAATAATTTGATTGCTTTTTAAAAAACATTTTTTGTTTAAGCACTAAAGAGTGATGACACATTCTCACAAGGGAGCTCTATAGGAACTGGCTGTTAGGGGGAGTTCAGCAATCAATACCGGTGATGCAGTCATTAGCCCTGGAATGATTCAGCCGTGAGGGTGCATATTAATTTCTCTCGCTCACAGTCGAAGGCGAAACTCGGCCATGTCATCACTGATGTCACTGCTCCGGTCCCCCCCCCCCCCCCGCTTTATGAAAGAACCTCCCCCCGCCCCCCCACCCCCACCCCCATACACCTCCCCCCCACCCCCACCCTCCACACCCCCTCTCGCCCTCACCCCCGCTTTATGAAGGAAGCTCCACGTGTTTCCTTCCCAAGTCAGGACGCCCTGGAAAAAATTGAAATTCCAGGACTTCAGCCCGTAAGGCAGATTTGCGTGCAGTGCTGAGGGAGCATCGCACTGTCGGAGGGTCAGTGCTGAGGGAGCGCCGCACTGTTGGAGGGTCAGTGCTGAGGGAGCGCCGCACTGTCGGAGGGTCAGTGCTGAGGGAGCGCCGCACTGTCGGAGGGTCAGTGCTGAGGTTGTGCCACACTGTCGGAGGGTCAGTACTGAGGGAGCGCCGCACTGTCGGAGGGTCAGTGCTGAGGGAGCACCGCACTGTCGGAGGGTCAATGCTGAGGGAGCACCGCACTGTCGGAGGGTCAGTACTGAGGGAGTGCTGCACTGTCGGAGGACCAGTACTGAGGGAGCGTTGTACTGTAGGAGGGACAGTGCTGAGGTAGCGCCGAACTGTCGGAGGGTCAATGCTGAGAGAGCGTCGCACTGTTGTAGGGTCAGTGCTGAGGGAGAGTTGTACTGTCGGAGTGTCAGGAATGAGGGAGCACCACACTGTGGGAGGGTCAGTGCTGAAGGAGCGCTGCACAGTCAGAGGTCAGTGCTGAGTGAGCGCCGCAGTGACGAAGGGTCAGTGCTGAGGTAGCGCCAGACTGTCGGAGGGTCAGTGCTGAGGGTGCGCTGCACTGTCGGAGGGTCAGTGCTGAGGGAGCGCCACACTCTCAGAGGGTCAGTGCTGAAGGGGCACTGCATTGTAGGAGGGTCAGTGCTGAGGGAGAGCCGCACTGTCGGAGGGTCAGTGCTGAGGGAGCACCGCACTGTCGGAGGGTCAGTGCTGAGGGAGCACCGCACTGACGGAGGATCAGTGCTGAGGGAGCGCCGCACTGTCGGAGGGTCAGTGCTGAGGGAGTGCTGCACTGTTGGAGGGTCAGTGCTGAGGGAGTGCTGCACTGTCAGAGGGTCAGTGCTGAGGGAGCATTGTACTGTAGGAGGGACAGTGCTGAGGCAGCGCCGCACTGTCGGAGGGCGACGCTCCCACATCACTGAACTCCTGACAGTGCGACGCTCCCTCATTACTGAACACCTGACAGTGCAACTGATGCACTGAGCGTCAAGAACCACAAAGACATGTGAGACTTTAACCAAGGCTTTAATACACGACATAGGAAGCTTACCCGACACAGACGACCCCAGACAAAATAGCTCCGGTCTCAGAAGCTGGGTCTTATACCTAACTCCCGGGGGAGTGGCCAAGGCGGAGCTTTCCTTGGCCAGGTCAGGTTACATACAGGTCACCGAACCTCTACAGAGCTACAGTACAATACACAGTGCAATACACAGGATTACAGGGCCACGTTACACACAACTATTATATAACTATGTACAATGCTAGGGAAGTACAGTGGTGTATCACCACATTCACCCCTTGTTTAGAAGGAAGTCCGGGGTGAAAATATTGAGTAGCAAACACAGTGAACAAACAGGGAGTAACGAACAGAGTCCATCAGGAGGTTCCGTGTCAGAGGTCGAGACGAACGATGGGTTTGGTCGATCTCTTTGAACGTCGGAGCTGCGGCGCTGAGGTAATGTCCGGCGGTATCCGTGCGGTCGGTGGTGCTGGGTCGCGAGGCGGCATGACGTCCCCCACCGCTTCGGCTGGCTCGAGGCGAAACTGCGGGATGACAGCGGCTGGCACGGATTAGTAACAGGCCGAGGGATCGACGGGAGCAGAGAGGGAGCGGGACGACAGGGGCCCCAGAGGGGGCCAGGTCCTTGATGGAGACGGTCACCTCACGCCCGTCGGGGTACGCTATGTACGCGTACTGTGGGTTGGCGTGAAGGAGACGGACTCTCTCCACCAGGGGCTCCGCCTTAGAGGTCCGCACGTGCTTGCGGAGCAGGACGTCTCCCGGGGAGAGAAGCCAGGACGGAAGCGATGTCACGGACGCCGATCTCCTGAACCTCCATGGTGGATCTGGCGAGCTGATGCGGCCGGTCCTAGTCGAGGACGATGGATGCGATGGTGGAGCTGTTGGAGAAGGGTGCCGGAGCCGGGGAGCGGCCTGCGGAAGAAGGTGGCGGCGCCCAGGCGTCGTAGGCTGCTGTTGGAGGCCAGGTAGCTGTCGTTGGCTGCATCTCAGTTGTTTGCAGCATTTCGGTCGAGTGCGCAGGACCAGAAGTGACGATCGGCGGCGGGGCGGACCCGGAAGCGACGATCGGCGGCGGACCGGAAGTGAAGGAAGCCGGGCCGGGGATAATCAAAGATGGCGGCGCCCCTGCGTCGCACATGTTGAACAGCGAGCCGGGAACGGAGGATGGCAGCACCCAGGAGTAGCAGGCCGCGGTGTTGGACCCCGAGGCAGCGGTGGAGCGGCAGACGTTTGCAAAATGGCCTTTCTTGCCACAGGCTGAACAGGTAGCATCTTTAGCAGGGCAGCGTTTCCTGGGGTGATTTGCCTGGCCACAAAAGTAACACTGGGGCCCAGGCATTACCTTTACTGCTGGTGTGGCTGGGTGGGCCGTGACTTGCAGGGGTTGTCGCTGGGCGGGCGGCAGGGAGGTAGCGGCAACGTAGGGAACGTGGGCAGGCGCATACGAAGTATGGGCAGGCGTGTAGGACGCATTATTGTCATAGGCTGCCCGTTGGGCCTCTGCCATAGTGACTGCCGTGTCCAGAGTCAGGGTAGTTTGTGCCAGTAGGAGTTGGTGAATTGGGACGGAAGCGATGCCGGCTACAAAGGCATCGAGCGCCAGGGCCTCAGTGTTCCGCTCAGCGGAGACTGCTGGCGCGTTGCAGGTGAGCGCGAGGGCACGGATGTCCCAAACGAACACGGATAGGGGTTCACCCGGCTGCTGGTGCCGGGAGGCGAGGCGGTGGCGGGCGTAAATAGAATTAACAGTTCGTGTACACCGGCTTTTGAGCTCCACGATGGCATCGGCATAGGTCGTTGTTCCCGTGATAAGGTCGAAAAGCCCGTAGTCGAGCCGTGAGCACAGGAGGTTGAGTCGGTCAGCGTCCGTTTTGGCGAAGGCGAAGGATGCTTCCAGGTAGGCCTCGAAACACCGGAGCCAGCAGTTGAAAAGGTGATCCACGCGTGGAGCGTGGGGGTCGAGCGAGAGCTTGTTGGGTTTCAGAGCAGCCTCCATTATAACTGTAGTGTATTAAATTGATGCACTAAGCGTCAAGAACCACAAAGATATGTGAGACTTTAACCAAGGCTTTAATACACTACATAGGAAGCTTACCCGACACAGACGACCCCAGACAAAATGGGTCAGGTCTCAGAAGCTGGGTCTTATACCTAACTCCCGGGGGAGTGGCCAAGGCGGAGCCCTCCGTGGCCAGGTCAGGTTACATACAGGTGGCCGAACCTCTTCAGAGCTACAGTACAATACACAGTACAATACACAGGATTACAGGGCCACGTTACACACAACTATTATATAACGATGTACAATGCTAGGGAAGTACAGTGGTGTATCACCACAGTAACGCTCCCTCATTACTGAACTCCTGACAGTGCGACGCTCCCTCATTACTGAACTCCAGACAGTGCGACGCTCCCTCATTACTGAACACGTGACAGTGCGACGCTCCCTCATTACTGAACACGTGACAGTGCGACGCTCCCTCATTCCTGAACTCCTGACAGTGCAACATTCCCTCATTACTGAACTCCCGACAGTGCGCCGCTCTCTCATTACTGAACCGCTAACAGTGCGACGCTCCCTCATTACTGAACTCCTGACAGTGCGACACTCCCTCATTACTGAACTCCTGACAGTGCGACGTTCCCACATTACTTAACCCCTGAAAGTGCGACGCTCCCTCATTACTGAACTCCTGACAGTGCGACGCTTCCTCAATACTGAACTCCAGACAGTGCGACGCTCCCTCATTACTGAACTCCTGACAGTGCGCGCTTCCTCAATACTGAACTCCTGACTGTGCGACGCTCCCTCATTACTGAACCCCTGACAGTGCGACACTCCCTCATTACTGAACTCCTGACAGTGCGACACTCCCTCATTACTGAACTCCTGACAGTGCGACGTTCCCACATTACTTAACCCCTGAAAGTGCGACGCTTCCTCATTACTGAACTCCTGACAGTGCGACGCTCCCTCATTACTGAACTCCTGACAGTGCGACGTTCCCACATTACTTAACCCCTGAAAGTGCGACGCTCCCTCATTACTGAACTCCTGACAGTGCGACGCTTCCTCAATACTGAACTCCAGACAGTGCGACGCTCCCTCATTACTGAACTCCTGACAGTGCGCGCTTCCTCAATACTGAACTCCTGACTGTGCGACGCTCCCTCATTACTGAACCCCTGACAATGTCACGCTCCCTCCTGACAGTGTGACGCTCCCTCATTACTGAACACCTAACAGTGCAACGCTCCCTCATTACTGAACTCCTGACAGTGCGACGCTCCCTCAATACTGAACTCCAGAGAGTGCGACGCTCCCTCAATACCGAACTCCTGAAAGTGAGACGCTCCCTCATTACTGAACTCCTGACAGTGCGACGCTCCCTCATTACTGAACTCCTGAAAGTGCGACGCTCCCTCATTACTGAACTCCTGACAGTGCGACGCTCCCTCATTACTGAACTCCTGACAGTGCGACGCTCCCTCATCACTGAACTCCTGACAGTGCGACACTCCCTCATTACTGAACTCCTGACAGTGCGACGCTCCCTCATTACTGAACTCCTGACAGTGCGACGCTCCCTCAATACTGAACTCCTGACAGTGTGACGCTCCCTCATTACTGAACCCCTGACAGTGCAACGCTCCCTCATTACTGAACTCCTGAAAGTGCGACGCTCCCTCATTACTGAACCACTGACAGTGCGACGCTCCCTCATTACTGAACTCCTGACAGTGCGACCCTCCCTCATTACTGAACCCTTACACAGTGCGACACTCCCTCATTACTGAACCCCTGACAGTGCGACGCTCCCTCATTACTGAACCCCTGACAGTGCGACGCTCCCTCATTACTGAACCCCTGACAGTGCAACGCTCCCTCATTACTGAACCCCTGACAGTGCGACGCTCCCTCATTACTGAACCCCTGATAGTGCGACGCTCCCTCATTACTGAACCCCTGACAGTGCAACGCTCCCTCATTACTGAACTCCTGAAAGTGCGACGCTCCCTCATTACTGAACCCCTGACACTGCGACGCTCCCTCAATACTGAACTCCTGACACTGCGACGCTCACTCAATACTGAACCCCTGACACTGCGACGCTCCCTCATTACTGAACCCCTGACACTGCGACGCTCCCTCATTACTGAACCCCTGACAGTGCGACACTCCCTCATTACTGAACTCCTGACAGTGCGACGCTCCCTCATTACTGAACCACTGACAGTGCGACGCTCCCTCATTACTGAACTCCTGACAGTGCGACGCTCCCTCATTACTGAACTCCTGACAGTGCGACCCTGCCTCATAACTGAACCCCTGACAGTGTGACACTCCCTCATTACTGAACCCCTGACAGTGCGACGCTCCCTCATTACTGAACCACTGACAGTGCGACGCTCCCTCATTACTGAACCCCTGACAGTGCGACGCTCCCTCATTACTGAACTCCTGACAGTGCGACACTCACTCATTACTGAACTCCTGACAGTGCGACCCTCACTCAATACTGAACCCCTGACAGTGCGACGCTCCCTCATTACTGAACCACTGACAGTGCGACACTCCCTCATTACTGAACCACTGACAGTGCGACGCTCCCTCATTACTGAACCACTGACAGTGCGACGCTCCCTCATTACTGAACTCCTGACAGTGCGACACTCCCTCATTACTGAACCACTGACAGTGCGACGCTCCCTCATTACTGAACCACTGACAGTGCGACGCTCCCTCATTACTGAACTCCTGACAGTGCGACCCTCCCTCATAACTGAACCCCTGACAGTGCGACGCTCCCTCATTACTGAACCACTGACAGTGTGACACTCCCTCATTACTGAACCCCTGACAGTGCGACGCTCCCTCATTACTGAACTCCTGACAGTGCGACACTCACTCATTACTGAACTCCTGACAGTGCGACGCTCACTCATTACTGAACCCCTAACAGTGCGACGCTCCCTCATTACTGAACCCCTGACAGTGCGACGCTCCCTCATTACTGAACCCCTGAGAGTGCGACACTCCCTCATTACTGAACTCCTGACAGTGCGACGCTCACTCATTACTGAACTCCTGACAGTGCAACGCTCCCTCATTACTGAACCCCTGACAGTGCGACACTCCCTCATTACTGAACTCCTGACAGAGCGACGCTCACTCATTACTGAACTCCTGACAGTGCGACGCTCACTCATTACTGAACTCCTGACAGTGCGATGCTCCCTCATTACTGAACCCCTGACATTGCGACGCTCCCTCATTACTGAACTCCTGACAGTGCGACGCTCACTCATTACTGAACTCCTGACAGTGCGACGCTCACTCATTACTGAACTCCTGACAGTGCGACGCTCACTCATTACTGAACTCCTGACAGTGCGACGCTCACTCATTACTGAACTCCTGACAGTGCGACGCTCCCTCATTACTGAACCCCTGACAGTGCGACGCTCCCTCATTACTGAACCCCTGACAGTGCGACACTCCCTCATTACTGAACTCCTGACATTGCGTCGCTCCCTCATTACTGAACCACTGACAGTGCGACGCTCACTCATTACTGAACTCCTGACAGTGCGACGCTCACTCATTACTGAACTCCTGACAGTGCGACGCTCCCTCATTACTGAACTCCTGACAGTGCAACGCTCCCTCATTACTGAACCCCTGACAGTGTGGTGCTCCCTCATTACTGAACCCCTGACAGTGCGACGCTCACTCATTACTGAACTCCTGACAGTGCGACGCTCCCTCATTACTGAACTCCTGACAGTGCAACGCTCCCTCATTACTGAACCCCTGACAGTGTGGTGCTCCCTCATTACTGAACTCCTGACAGTGCGACGCTCCCTCATTACTGAACTACTGACAGTGCGACGCTTCCTCATTACTGCACGCCTGACAGTGCGACGCTCCCTCATTACTGAACCCCTGACAGTGCGACGCTCCCTCATTACTGAACTCCAGACAGTGCGACGCTCCCTCATTACTGAACTCCTGACAGTGCGACGCTCCCTCATTACTGAACCCCTGACAGTGCGACGCTCACTCATTACTGAACCCCTGACAGTGCGACGCTCCCTCATTACTGAACTCCTGACAGTGCGACGCTCCCTCATTACTGAACTCCTGACAGTGCGACGCTCCCTCATTACTGAACTCCTGACAGTGTGACGCTCCCTCATTACTGAACTCCTGACAGTGTGACGCTCACTCATTACTGAACTCCTGACAGTGCAACATTCCCTCATTACTGAACTCCTGACAGTGTGACGCTCCCTCATTACTGAACCCCTGACAGTGCGACGCTCACTCATTACTGAACTCCTGACAGTGCAACATTCCCTCATTACTGAACCCCTGACAGTGTGACGCTCCCTCATTACTGAACCCCTGACAGTGCGACGCTCACTCATTACTGAACCCCTGACAGTGCGACGCTCCCTCATTACTGAACTCCTGACAGTGTGACGCTCCCTCATTACTGAACCCCTGACAGTGCGACGCTCCCTCATTATTGAACCCCTGACAGTGCGACGCTCACTCATTACTGAACTCCTGACAGTGCGACGTTCACTCATTACTGAACTCCTGACAGTGCGACGCTCACTCATTACTGAACCCCTGACAGTGCGACGCTCCCTCATTACTGAACTCCTGACAGTGCGACGCTCCCTCATTACTGAACTCCTGACAGTGCGACGCTCCCTCATTACTGAACCCCTGACAGTGCAACGCTCCCTCATTACTGAACTCCTGTTAGTGCAACATTCCCTCATTACTGAACTCCTGACAGTGCGACGCTCCCTCATTACTGAACTCCTGACAGTGCGACGCTCCCTCATTACTGAACTCCTGACAGTGCGACGCTCCCTCATTACTGCACGCCTGACAGTGCGACGCTCCCTCATTACTGAACTCCTGACAGTGCGACGCTCCCTCATTACTGAACTCCTGACAGTGCGACGCTCCCTCATTACTGAACTCCTGACAGTGCAACATTCCCTCATTACTGAACTCCTGACAGTGCGACGCTCCCTCATTACTGAACTCCTGACAGTGCAACATTCCCTCATTACTGAACTCCTGACAGTGCGACGCTCCCTCATAACTGAACTCCTGACAGTGCAACATTCCCTCATTACTGAACTCCTGACAGTGCGACGCTCACTCATTACTGAACTCCTGACAGTGCAACATTCCCTCATTACTGAACTCCTGACAGTGCGACGCTCCCTCATTACTGAACCCCTGACAGTGTGGTGCTCCCTCATTACTGAACTCCTGACAGTGCGACGCTCCCTCATTACTGAACCCCTAACAGTGCGACGCTCCCTCATTACTGAACCCCTGACAGTGTGGTGCTCCCTCATTACTGAACCCCTGTTAGTGCGACGCTCCCTCATTACTGAACCCCTGACAGTGCGACCCTCCCTCATTACTGAACCCCTGACAGTGCGACGCTTCCTCAATACTGAACTCCTGACAGTGCAACGCTCCCTCATTACTGAACCCCTGACAGTGTGACACTCCCTCATTACTGAACTCCTGACAGTGCGACACTCCCACATTACTGAACCCCTGACAGTGTGACGCTCCCTCATTACTGAACCCCTGACAGTGTGACACTCCCTCATTACTGAACTCCTGACAGTGCGACGCTCCCTCAATACTGAACCCCTGACAGTGCAAAGCTCCCTCATTACTGAACCCCTGACAGTGCGACGCTCACTCATTACTGAACCCCTGACAGTGTGACGCTCCCTCATTACTGAACTCCTGACAGTGCGACCCTCCCTCATTACTGAACCCCTGACAGTGCAACGCTCCCTCATTACTGAACCCCTGACAGTGCGACGCTCCCTCATTACTGAACTCCTGACAGTGCGACGCTCCCTCATTACTGAACTCCTGACAGTGCGACGCTCCCTCATTACTGAACAACTGACAGTGCGACGCTCCCTCATTACTGAACCCCTGACAGTGCGACGCTCCCTCATTACTGAACTCCTGACAGTGCGACGCTCCCTCATTACTGAACTCCTGACAGTGCGACACTCCCTCATTACTGAACTCCTGACAGTGCGACGCTCCCTCATTACTGAACCCCTGACAGTGTGACGCTCCCTCATTACTGAACCCCTGACAGTGCAACGCTCCCTCATTACTGAACCCCTAACAGTGCGACCCTCCCTCATTACTGAACTCCTGACAGTGCGACACTCCCTCAATACTGAACTCCTGACAGTGCGACCCTCCCTCATTACTGAACCCCTGACAGTGCAACGCTCCCTCATTACTGAACCCCTGACAGTGCAACGCTCCCTCATTACTGAACCCCTAACAGTGCGACGCTCCCTCAATACTGAACTCCTGACAGTGCGACGCTCCCTCATTACTGAACTCCAGACAGTGCAACGCTCCCTCATTACTGAACTCCTGACAGTGCGACGCTCCCTCATTACTGAACCCCTGACAGTGCGACGCTCCCTCATTACTGAACCCCTGACAGTGCGACGCTCCCTCATTACTGAACCCCTGACAGTGCGACGCTCCCTCATTACTGAACCCCTGACAGTGCAACGCTCCCTCATTACTGAACCCCTAACAGTGCGACGCTCCCTCAATACTGAACTCCTGACAGTGCGACGCTCCCTCATTACTGAACTCCTGACAGTGCGACGCTCCCTCATTACTGAACCCCTGACAGTGCGACGCTCCCTCATTACTGAACTCCTGACAGTGCGACACTCCCTCATTACTGAACTCCTGACAGTGCGACACTCCCTCATTACTGAACCCCTGACAGTGCGACACTCCCTCATTACTGAACCCCTGACAGTGCGACACTCCCTCATTACTGAACTCCTGACAGTGCGACGCTTCCTCATTACTGAACTCCTGACAGTGCGACGCTCACTCATTACTGAACTCCTGACAGTGCGACGCTCACTCATTACTGAACCCCTGACAGTGTGACGCTCCCTCATTACTGAACTCCTTACAGTGCGGCGCTCACTCATTACTGAACTCCTGACAGTGCGACGTTCACTCAATACTGAACTCCTGACAGTGCGACACTCCCTCATTACTGAACTCCTGACAGTGCGACGCTCACTCATTACTGAACTCCTGACAGTGCGACGCTCACTCATTACTGAACCCCTGACAGTGTGACGCTCCCTCATTACTGAACCCCTAACAGTGCGACACTCCCTCATTACTGAACCCTAACAGTGCGACGCTCACTCATTACTGAACCCCTGACAGTGTGACGCTCCCTCATTACTGAACTCCTGACAGTGCGACGCTCCTTCATTACTGAACTCCTGACAGTGCAACGCTCCCTCATTACTGAACTCCTGACAGTGCGACGCTCCCTCATTACTGAACCCCTGACAGTGCGACGCTCCCTCATTACTGAACCCCTGACAGTGCGACGCTCCCTCATTACTGAACCCCTGACAGTGAGACGCTCCCTCATTACTGAACCACTGACACTGCGACGCTCCCTCAATACTGAACTCCTGACAGTGCGGCGCTCCCTCATTACTGAACCCCTGACAGTGCGACGCTCCCTCATTACTGAACCACTGACACTGCGACGCTCCCTCAATACTGAACTCCTGACAGTGCGACGCTCCCTCATTACTGAACCACTGACAGTGCGACGCTCCCTCATTACTGAACTCCTGACAGTGCAACGCTCCCTCATTACTGAACTCCTGACAGTGCGACGCTCCCTCATTACTGAACCCCTGACAGTGCGACGCTCCCTCATTACTGAACCCCTGACAGTGCGACGCTCCCTCATTACTGAACCCCTGACAGTGCGACGCTCCCTCATTACTGAACCACTGACACTGCGACGCTCCCTTAATACTGAACTCCTGACAGTGCGACGCTCCCTCATTACTGAACCCCTGACAGTGCGACGCTCCCTCATTACTGAACCACTGACACTGCGACGCTCCCTCAATACTGAACTCCTGACAGTGCGACGCTCCCTCATTACTGAACCACTGACACTGCGACGCTCCCTCATTACTGAACCCCTGACAGTGCGACGCTCCCTCATTACTGAACCCCTGACAGTGCGACGCTCCCTCATTACTGAACCCCTGACAGTGCGACGCTCCCTCATTACTGAACCACTGACACTGCGACGCTCCCTCATTACTGAACTCCTGACAGTGCGACACTCCCTCATTACTGAACTCCTGACAGTGCGACGCTACCTCAATACTGAACTCCTGACAGTGCGACGCTCCCTCATTACTGAACTCCTGACAGTGCGACGCTCCCTCATTACTGAACTCCTGACAGTGCGACGCTCCCTCAATACTGAACTCCTGACAGTGCGACGCTCCCTCAATACTGAACTCCTGACAGTGCGACGCTCCCTCAATACTGAACTCCTGACAGTGCGACGCTCCCTCATTACTGAACCCCTGACAGTGCAACGCTCCCTCATTACTGAACTCCTGACAGTGCGACGCTCCCTCATTACTGAACTCCTGACAGTGCAACGCTCCCTCATTACTGAACTCCTGACAGTGCGACGCTCCCTCATTACTGAACCCCTGACAGTGCGACGCTCCCTCATTACTGAACTCCTGACAGTGCGACGCTCCCTCATTACTGAACTCCTGACAGTGTGACGCTCCCTCATTACTGAACCCCTGACAGTGCGACACTCCCTCATTACTGCACGCCTGACAGTGTGACGCTCCCTCATTACTGAACTCCTGACAGTGCAACGCTCCCTCATTACTGAACCCCTGACAGTGCGACGCTCCCTCATTACTGAACCCCTGACAGTGCGACGCTCCCTCAATACTGAACTCCTGACAGTGCGACGCTCCCTCATTACTGAACTCCTGACAGTGCAACGCTCCCTCATTACTGAACTCCTGACAGTGCAACGCTCCCTCATTACTGAACCCCTGACAGTGTGACGCTCCCTCATTACTGAACCCCTGACAGTGCGACGCTCCCTCATTACTGAACTCCTGACAGTGCGACGCTCCCTCATTACTGAACTCCTGACAGTGCGACGCTCCCTCATTACTGAACTCCTGACAGTGCGACGCTCCCTCATTACTGAACTCCTGACAGTGCGACGCTCCCTCATTACTGTACTCCTGACAGTGCGACGCTCCCTCATTACTGAACTCCTGACAGTGCGACGCTCCCTCATTACTGAACTCCTGACAGTGCGACGCTCCCTCATTACTGAACCCCTGACAGTGCGACGCTCCCTCATTACTGAACTCCTGACAGTGCGACGCTCCCTCAATACTGAACTCCTGACAGTGTGACGCTCCCTCATTACTGAACCCCTGACAGTGCGACGCTCCCTCATTACTGAACCCCTGACAGTGCGACGTTCACTCAATACTGAACTCCTGACAGTGCGACGCTCCCTCATTACTGAACCCCTGACAGTGCGATGCTCCCTCATTACTGAACTCCAGACAGTGCGACGCTCCCTCATTACTGAACTCCTGACAGTGCGACGCTCCCTCATTACTGAACCCCTGACAGTGCGACACTCCCTCATTACTGAACCCCTGACAGTGTGACGCTCCCTCATTACTGAACTCCTGACAGTGCGACGCTCCCTCATTACTGAACTCCTGACAGTGCGACGCTCCCTCATTACTGAACCCCTGACAGTGCGACGCTCCCTCATTACTGAACTCCTGACAGTGCGACGCTCCCTCATTACTGAACCCCTGACAGTGCGACGCTCCCTCATTACTGAACCCCTGACAGTGCGACGCTCCCTCATTACTGAACCCCTGACAGTGCGATGCTCCCTCATTACTGAACTCCAGACAGTGCGACGCTCCCTCATTACTGAACTCCTGACACTGCGACGCTCCCTCATTACTGAACCCCTGACAGTGCGACACTCCCTCATTACTGAACCCCTGACAGTGTGACGCTCCCTCATTACTGAACTCCTGACAGTGCGACGCTCCCTCATTACTGAACTCCTGACAGTGCGACACTCCCTCATTACTGAACTCCTGACAGTGCGACGCTCCCTCATTACTGAACTCCTGACAGTGCGACGCTCCCTCATTACTGAACCCCTGACAGTGCGACGCTCCCTCATTACTGAACTCCTGACAGTGCGACGCTCCCTCATTACTGAACTCCTGACAGTGCGACACTCACTCATTACTGAACTCCTGACAGTGCGACCCTCACTCAATACTGAACCCCTGACAGTGCGACGCTCCCTCATTACTGAACCACTGACAGTGCGACACTCCCTCATTACTGAACCACTGACAGTGCGACGCTCCCTCATTACTGAACCACTGACAGTGCGACGCTCCCTCATTACTGAACTCCTGACAGTGCGACACTCCCTCATTACTGAACCACTGACAGTGCGACGCTCCCTCATTACTGAACCACTGACAGTGCGACGCTCCCTCATTACTGAACTCCTGACAGTGCAACGCTCCCTCATTACTGAACTCCTGACAGTGCGACGCTCCCTCATTACTGAACCCCTGACAGTGCGACGCTCCCTCATTACTGAACTCCTGACAGTGCGACGCTCCCTCATTACTGAACTCCTGACAGTGTGACGCTCCCTCATTACTGAACCCCTGACAGTGCGACACTCCCTCATTACTGCACGCCTGACAGTGTGACGCTCCCTCATTACTGAACTCCTGACAGTGCAACGCTCCCTCATTACTGAACCCCTGACAGTGCGACGCTCCCTCATTACTGAACCCCTGACAGTGCGACGCTCCCTCAATACTGAACTCCTGACAGTGCGACGCTCCCTCATTACTGAACTCCTGACAGTGCAACGCTCCCTCATTACTGAACTCCTGACAGTGCAACGCTCCCTCATTACTGAACCCCTGACAGTGTGACGCTCCCTCATTACTGAACCCCTGACAGTGCGACGCTCCCTCATTACTGAACTCCTGACAGTGCGACGCTCCCTCATTACTGAACTCCTGACAGTGCGACGCTCCCTCATTACTGAACTCCTGACATTGCGACGCTCCCTCATTACTGAACTCCTGACAGTGCGACGCTCCCTCATTACTGTACTCCTGACAGTGCGACGCTCCCTCATTACTGAACTCCTGACAGTGCGACGCTCCCTCATTACTGAACTCCTGACAGTGCGACGCTCCCTCATTACTGAACCCCTGACAGTGCGACGCTCCCTCATTACTGAACTCCTGACAGTGCGACGCTCCCTCAATACTGAACTCCTGACAGTGTGACGCTCCCTCATTACTGAACCCCTGACAGTGCGACGCTCCCTCATTACTGAACCCCTGACAGTGCGACGTTCACTCAATACTGAACTCCTGACAGTGCGACGCTCCCTCATTACTGAACCCCTGACAGTGCGATGCTCCCTCATTACTGAACTCCAGACAGTGCGACGCTCCCTCATTACTGAACTCCTGACAGTGCGACGCTCCCTCATTACTGAACCCCTGACAGTGCGACACTCCCTCATTACTGAACCCCTGACAGTGTGACGCTCCCTCATTACTGAACTCCTGACAGTGCGACGCTCCCTCATTACTGAACTCCTGACAGTGCGACGCTCCCTCATTACTGAACCCCTGACAGTGCGACGCTCCCTCATTACTGAACTCCTGACAGTGCGACGCTCCCTCATTTCTGAACCCCTGACAGTGCGACGCTCCCTCATTACTGAACCCCTGACAGTGCGACGCTCCCTCATTACTGAACCCCTGACAGTGCGATGCTCCCTCATTACTGAACTCCAGACAGTGCGACGCTCCCTCATTACTGAACTCCTGACACTGCGACGCTCCCTCATTACTGAACCCCTGACAGTGCGACACTCCCTCATTACTGAACCCCTGACAGTGTGACGCTCCCTCATTACTGAACTCCTGACAGTGCGACGCTCCCTCATTACTGAACTCCTGACAGTGCGACACTCCCTCATTACTGAACTCCTGACAGTGCGACGCTCCCTCATTACTGAACTCCTGACAGTGCGACGCTCCCTCATTACTGAACCCCTGACAGTGCGACGCTCCCTCATTACTGAACTCCTGACAGTGCGACGCTCCCTCATTACTGAACTCCTGACAGTGCGACACTCACTCATTACTGAACTCCTGACAGTGCGACCCTCACTCAATACTGAACCCCTGACAGTGCGACGCTCCCTCATTACTGAACCACTGACAGTGCGACACTCCCTCATTACTGAACCACTGACAGTGCGACGCTCCCTCATTACTGAACCACTGACAGTGCGACGCTCCCTCATTACTGAACTCCTGACAGTGCGACACTCCCTCATTACTGAACCACTGACAGTGCGACGCTCCCTCATTACTGAACCACTGACAGTGCGACGCTCCCTCATTACTGAACTCCTGACAGTGCGACCCTCCCTCATAACTGAACCCCTGACAGTGCGACGCTCCCTCATTACTGAACCACTGACAGTGTGACACTCCCTCATTACTGAACCCCTGACAGTGCGACGCTCCCTCATTACTGAACTCCTGACAGTGCGACACTCACTCATTACTGAACTCCTGACAGTGCGACGCTCACTCATTACTGAACCCCTAACAGTGCGACGCTCCCTCATTACTGAACCCCTGACAGTGCGACGCTCCCTCATTACTGAACCCCTGAGAGTGCGACACTCCCTCATTACTGAACTCCTGACAGTGCGACGCTCACTCATTACTGAACTCCTGACAGTGCAACGCTCCCTCATTACTGAACCCCTGACAGTGCGACACTCCCTCATTACTGAACTCCTGACAGAGCGACGCTCACTCATTACTGAACTCCTGACAGTGCGACGCTCACTCATTACTGAACTCCTGACAGTGCGATGCTCCCTCATTACTGAACCCCTGACATTGCGACGCTCCCTCATTACTGAACTCCTGACAGTGCGACGCTCACTCATTACTGAACTCCTGACAGTGCGACGCTCACTCATTACTGAACTCCTGACAGTGCGACGCTCACTCATTACTGAACTCCTGACAGTGCGACGCTCACTCATTACTGAACTCCTGACAGTGCGACGCTCCCTCATTACTGAACCCCTGACAGTGCGACGCTCCCTCATTACTGAACCCCTGACAGTGCGACACTCCCTCATTACTGAACTCCTGACATTGCGTCGCTCCCTCATTACTGAACCACTGACAGTGCGACGCTCACTCATTACTGAACTCCTGACAGTGCGACGCTCACTCATTACTGAACTCCTGACAGTGCGACGCTCCCTCATTACTGAACTCCTGACAGTGCAACGCTCCCTCATTACTGAACCCCTGACAGTGTGGTGCTCCCTCATTACTGAACCCCTGACAGTGCGACGCTCACTCATTACTGAACTCCTGACAGTGCGACGCTCCCTCATTACTGAACTCCTGACAGTGCAACGCTCCCTCATTACTGAACCCCTGACAGTGTGGTGCTCCCTCATTACTGAACTCCTGACAGTGCGACGCTCCCTCATTACTGAACTACTGACAGTGCGACGCTTCCTCATTACTGCACGCCTGACAGTGTGACGCTCCCTCATTACTGAACCCCTGACAGTGCGACGCTCACTCATTACTGAACTCCTGACAGTGCAACATTCCCTCATTACTGAACCCCTGACAGTGTGACGCTCCCTCATTACTGAACCCCTGACAGTGCGACGCTCACTCATTACTGAACCCCTGACAGTGCGACGCTCCCTCATTACTGAACTCCTGACAGTGTGACGCTCCCTCATTACTGAACCCCTGACAGTGCGACGCTCCCTCATTATTGAACCCCTGACAGTGCGACGCTCACTCATTACTGAACTCCTGACAGTGCGACGTTCACTCATTACTGAACTCCTGACAGTGCGACGCTCACTCATTACTGAACCCCTGACAGTGCGACGCTCCCTCATTACTGAACTCCTGACAGTGCGACGCTCCCTCATTACTGAAGTCCTGACAGTGCGACGCTCCCTCATTACTGAACCCCTGACAGTGCAACGCTCCCTCATTACTGAACTCCTGTTAGTGCAACATTCCCTCATTACTGAACTCCTGACAGTGCGACGCTCCCTCATTACTGAACTCCTGACAGTGCGACGCTCCCTCATTACTGAACTCCTGACAGTGCGACGCTCCCTCATTACTGCACGCCTGACAGTGCGACGCTCCCTCATTACTGAACTCCTGACAGTGCGACGCTCCCTCATTACTGAACTCCTGACAGTGCGACGCTCCCTCATTACTGAACTCCTGACAGTGCAACATTCCCTCATTACTGAACTCCTGACAGTGCGACGCTCCCTCATTACTGAACTCCTGACAGTGCAACATTCCCTCATTACTGAACTCCTGACAGTGCGACGCTCCCTCATAACTGAACTCCTGACAGTGCAACATTCCCTCATTACTGAACTCCTGACAGTGCGACGCTCACTCATTACTGAACTCCTGACAGTGCAACATTCCCTCATTACTGAACTCCTGACAGTGCGACGCTCCCTCATTACTGAACCCCTGACAGTGTGGTGCTCCCTCATTACTGAACTCCTGACAGTGCGACGCTCCCTCATTACTGAACCCCTAACAGTGCGACGCTCCCTCATTACTGAACCCCTGACAGTGTGGTGCTCCCTCATTACTGAACCCCTGTTAGTGCGACGCTCCCTCATTACTGAACCCCTGACAGTGCGACCCTCCCTCATTACTGAACCCCTGACAGTGCGACGCTTCCTCAATACTGAACTCCTGACAGTGCAACGCTCCCTCATTACTGAACCCCTGACAGTGTGACACTCCCTCATTACTGAACTCCTGACAGTGCGACACTCCCACATTACTGAACCCCTGACAGTGTGACGCTCCCTCATTACTGAACCCCTGACAGTGTGACACTCCCTCATTACTGAACTCCTGACAGTGCGACGCTCCCTCAATACTGAACCCCTGACAGTGCAAAGCTCCCTCATTACTGAACCCCTGACAGTGCGACGCTCACTCATTACTGAACCCCTGACAGTGTGACGCTCCCTCATTACTGAACTCCTGACAGTGCGACCCTCCCTCATTACTGAACCCCTGACAGTGCAACGCTCCCTCATTACTGAACCCCTGACAGTGCGACGCTCCCTCATTACTGAACTCCTGACAGTGCGACGCTCCCTCATTACTGAACTCCTGACAGTGCGACGCTCCCTCATTACTGAACAACTGACAGTGCGACGCTCCCTCATTACTGAACCCCTGACAGTGCGACGCTCCCTCATTACTGAACTCCTGACAGTGCGACGCTCCCTCATTACTGAACTCCTGACAGTGCGACACTCCCTCATTACTGAACTCCTGACAGTGCGACGCTCCCTCATTACTGAACCCCTGACAGTGTGACGCTCCCTCATTACTGAACCCCTGACAGTGCAACGCTCCCTCATTACTGAACCCCTAACAGTGCGACCCTCCCTCATTACTGAACTCCTGACAGTGCGACACTCCCTCAATACTGAACTCCTGACAGTGCGACCCTCCCTCATTACTGAACCCCTGACAGTGCAACGCTCCCTCATTACTGAACCCCTGACAGTGCAACGCTCCCTCATTACTGAACCCCTAACAGTGCGACGCTCCCTCAATACTGAACTCCTGACAGTGCGACGCTCCCTCATTACTGAACTCCAGACAGTGCGACGCTCCCTCATTACTGAACTCCTGACAGTGCGACGCTCCCTCATTACTGAACCCCTGACAGTGCGACGCTCCCTCATTACTGAACCCCTGACAGTGCGACGCTCCCTCATTACTGAACCCCTGACAGTGCGACGCTCCCTCATTACTGAACCCCTGACAGTGCAACGCTCCCTCATTACTGAACCCCTAACAGTGCGACGCTCCCTCAATACTGAACTCCTGACAGTGCGACGCTCCCTCATTACTGAACTCCTGACAGTGCGACGCTCCCTCATTACTGAACCCCTGACAGTGCGACGCTCCCTCATTACTGAACTCCTGACAGTGCGACACTCCCTCATTACTGAACTCCTGACAGTGCGACACTCCCTCATTACTGAACCCCTGACAGTGCGACACTCCCTCATTACTGAACCCCTGACAGTGCGACACTCCCTCATTACTGAACTCCTGACAGTGCGACGCTTCCTCATTACTGAACTCCTGACAGTGCGACGCTCACTCATTACTGAACTCCTGACAGTGCGACGCTCACTCATTACTGAACCCCTGACAGTGTGACGCTCCCTCATTACTGAACTCCTTACAGTGCGGCGCTCACTCATTACTGAACTCCTGACAGTGCGACGTTCACTCAATACTGAACTCCTGACAGTGCGACACTCCCTCATTACTGAACTCCTGACAGTGCGACGCTCACTCATTACTGAACTCCTGACAGTGCGACGCTCACTCATTACTGAACCCCTGACAGTGTGACGCTCCCTCATTACTGAACCCCTAACAGTGCGACACTCCCTCATTACTGAACCCCTAACAGTGCGACGCTCACTCATTACTGAACCCCTGACAGTGTGACGCTCCCTCATTACTGAACTCCTGACAGTGCGACGCTCCTTCATTACTGAACTCCTGACAGTGCAACGCTCCCTCATTACTGAACTCCTGACAGTGCGACGCTCCCTCATTACTGAACCCCTGACAGTGCGACGCTCCCTCATTACTGAACCCCTGACAGTGCGACGCTCCCTCATTACTGAACCCCTGACAGTGCGACGCTCCCTCATTACTGAACCACTGACACTGCGACGCTCCCTCAATACTGAACTCCTGACAGTGCGGCGCTCCCTCATTACTGAACCCCTGACAGTGCGACGCTCCCTCATTACTGAACCACTGACACTGCGACGCTCCCTCAATACTGAACTCCTGACAGTGCGACGCTCCCTCATTACTGAACCACTGACAGTGCGACGCTCCCTCATTACTGAACTCCTGACAGTGCAACGCTCCCTCATTACTGAACTCCTGACAGTGCGACGCTCCCTCATTACTGAACCCCTGACAGTGCGACGCTCCCTCATTACTGAACCCCTGACAGTGCGACGCTCCCTCATTACTGAACCCCTGACAGTGCGACGCTCCCTCATTACTGAACCACTGACACTGCGACGCTCCCTTAATACTGAACTCCTGACAGTGCGACGCTCCCTCATTACTGAACCCCTGACAGTGCGACGCTCCCTCATTACTGAACCACTGACACTGCGACGCTCCCTCAATACTGAACTCCTGACAGTGCGACGCTCCCTCATTACTGAACCACTGACACTGCGACGCTCCCTCATTACTGAACCCCTGACAGTGCGACGCTCCCTCATTACTGAACCCCTGACAGTGCGACGCTCCCTCATTACTGAACCCCTGACAGTGCGACGCTCCCTCATTACTGAACCACTGACACTGCGACGCTCCCTCATTACTGAACTCCTGACAGTGCGACACTCCCTCATTACTGAACTCCTGACAGTGCGACGCTACCTCAATACTGAACTCCTGACAGTGCGACGCTCCCTCATTACTGAACTCCTGACAGTGCGACGCTCCCTCATTACTGAACTCCTGACAGTGCGACGCTCCCTCAATACTGAACTCCTGACAGTGCGACGCTCCCTCAATACTGAACTCCTGACAGTGCGACGCTCCCTCAATACTGAACTCCTGACAGTGCGACGCTCCCTCATTACTGAACCCCTGACAGTGCAACGCTCCCTCATTACTGAACTCCTGACAGTGCGACGCTCCCTCATTACTGAACTCCTGACAGTGCAACGCTCCCTCATTACTGAACTCCTGACAGTGCGACGCTCCCTCATTACTGAACCCCTGACAGTGCGACGCTCCCTCATTACTGAACTCCTGACAGTGCGACGCTCCCTCATTACTGAACTCCTGACAGTGTGACGCTCCCTCATTACTGAACCCCTGACAGTGCGACACTCCCTCATTACTGCACGCCTGACAGTGTGACGCTCCCTCATTACTGAACTCCTGACAGTGCAACGCTCCCTCATTACTGAACCCCTGACAGTGCGACGCTCCCTCATTACTGAACCCCTGACAGTGCGACGCTCCCTCAATACTGAACTCCTGACAGTGCGACGCTCCCTCATTACTGAACTCCTGACAGTGCAACGCTCCCTCATTACTGAACTCCTGACAGTGCAACGCTCCCTCATTACTGAACCCCTGACAGTGTGACGCTCCCTCATTACTGAACCCCTGACAGTGCGACGCTCCCTCATTACTGAACTCCTGACAGTGCGACGCTCCCTCATTACTGAACTCCTGACAGTGCGACGCTCCCTCATTACTGAACTCCTGACAGTGCGACGCTCCCTCATTACTGAACTCCTGACAGTGCGACGCTCCCTCATTACTGTACTCCTGACAGTGCGACGCTCCCTCATTACTGAACTCCTGACAGTGCGACGCTCCCTCATTACTGAACTCCTGACAGTGCGACGCTCCCTCATTACTGAACCCCTGACAGTGCGACGCTCCCTCATTACTGAACTCCTGACAGTGCGACGCTCCCTCAATACTGAACTCCTGACAGTGTGACGCTCCCTCATTACTGAACCCCTGACAGTGCGACGCTCCCTCATTACTGAACCCCTGACAGTGCGACGTTCACTCAATACTGAACTCCTGACAGTGCGACGCTCCCTCATTACTGAACCCCTGACAGTGCGATGCTCCCTCATTACTGAACTCCAGACAGTGCGACGCTCCCTCATTACTGAACTCCTGACAGTGCGACGCTCCCTCATTACTGAACCCCTGACAGTGCGACACTCCCTCATTACTGAACCCCTGACAGTGTGACGCTCCCTCATTACTGAACTCCTGACAGTGCGACGCTCCCTCATTACTGAACTCCTGACAGTGCGACGCTCCCTCATTACTGAACCCCTGACAGTGCGACGCTCCCTCATTACTGAACTCCTGACAGTGCGACGCTCCCTCATTACTGAACCCCTGACAGTGCGACGCTCCCTCATTACTGAACCCCTGACAGTGCGACGCTCCCTCATTACTGAACCCCTGACAGTGCGATGCTCCCTCATTACTGAACTCCAGACAGTGCGACGCTCCCTCATTACTGAACTCCTGACACTGCGACGCTCCCTCATTACTGAACCCCTGACAGTGCGACACTCCCTCATTACTGAACCCCTGACAGTGTGACGCTCCCTCATTACTGAACTCCTGACAGTGCGACGCTCCCTCATTACTGAACTCCTGACAGTGCGACACTCCCTCATTACTGAACTCCTGACAGTGCGACGCTCCCTCATTACTGAACTCCTGACAGTGCGACGCTCCCTCATTACTGAACCCCTGACAGTGCGACGCTCCCTCATTACTGAACTCCTGACAGTGCAACGCTCCCTCATTACTGAACTCCTGACAGTGCGACGCTCACTCAATACTGAACTCCTGAAAGTGCGACGCTCCCTCATTACTGAACCCCTGACAGTGCGGCCCTCCCTCATTACTGAACCCCTGACAGTGCGACGCTCACTCATTACTGAACCCCTGACAGTGCGACGCTCCCTCATTACTGAACTCCTGACAGTGCGACGCTCCCTCATTACTGAACCCCTGACAGTGCGACGCTCCCTCATTACTGAACTCCTGACAGTGCGACGCTCCCTCATTACTGAACCCCTGACAGTGCGACGCTCCCTCATTACTGAACTCCTGACAGTGCAACGCTCCCTCATTACTGAACTCCTGTCAGTGCGACACTCCCTCATTACTGAACTCCTGACAGTGCAACGCTCCCTCATTACTGAACTCCTGTCAGTGCGACGCTCCCTCATTACTGAACTCCTGACAGTGCGACGCTCCCTCATTACTGAACCCCTGACAGTGCGACGCTCCCTCATTACTGAACCACTGACAGTGCGACGCTCCCTCATTACTGAACCCATGACAGTGCGACGCTCCCTCATTACTGAACCCCTGACAGTGCGACCCTCCCTCATTACTGAACCCCTGACAGTGCGACGCTCCCTCATTACTGAACCCCTGACAGTGCGACCCTCCCTCATTACTGAACCCCTGACAGTGCGACCCTCCCTCATTACTGAACCCCTGTCAGTGCGACGCTCCCTCATTACTGAACCCCTGACAGTGCGACGCTCCCTCATTACTGAACTCCAGACAGTGCGACGCTCCCTCATTACTGAACGCCTGACAGTGCGACGCTCCCTCATTACTGAACTCTTGACAGTGCGACGCTCCCTCATTACTGAACCCCTGACAGTGCGACGCTCCCTCATTACTGAACCCCTGACAGTGCGACGCTCCCTCAATACTGAACTCCTGACAGTGCGACGTTCACTCAATACTGAACTCCTGACAGTGCGACGCTCCCTCATTACTGAACTCCTGACAGTGCGACGCTCCCTCATTACTGAACTCCTGACAGTGCAACGCTCCCTCATTACTGAACCCCTGACAGTGCGACGCTCCCTCATTACTGAACCCCTGACAGTGCGACGCTCCCTCAATACTGAACTCCTGACAGTGCGACGTTCCCTCATTACTGAACTCCTGACAGTGCGACGCTCCCTCATTACTGAACTCCTGACAGTGTGACGCTCCCTCATTACTGAACCCCTGACAGTGCGACGTTCACTCATTACTGAACTCCTGACAGTGCGACGCTCCCTCATTACTGAACCCCTGACAGTGCGACGCTCCCTCATTACTGAACTCCTGACAGTGCGACGCTCCCTCATTACTGAACTCCTGACAGTGCGACGCTCACTCATTACTGAACTCCTGACAGTGCGACGCTCCCTCATTACTGAACCCCTGACAGTGCGACGTTCACTCATTACTGAACTCCTGACAGTGCGACGCTCCCTCATTACTGAACCCCTGACAGTGCGACGCTCCCTCATTACTGAACTCCTGACAGTGCGACGTTCACTCATTACTGAACCACTGACAGTGCGACACTCCCTCATTACTGAACCCCTGTCAGTGCGACACTCCCTCATTACTGAACTCCTGACAGTGCGACGCTCCCTCATTACTGAACCCCTGACAGTGCGACGCTCCCTCATTACTGAACTCCTGACAGTGCGACGTTCACTCATTACTGAACCACTGACAGTGCGACACTCCCTCATTACTGAACCCCTGACAGTGCGACGCTCACTCAATACTGAACTCCTGACAGTGCGACGCTCCCTCAATACTGAACCCCTGACAGTGCGACGCTCCCTCATTACTGAACCCCTGACAGTGCGACGCTCACTCAATACTGAACTCCTGACAGTGCAACGCTCCCTCATTACTGAACCACTGACAGTGCGACGCTCCCTCATTACTGAACCCCTGACAGTGCAACGCTCCCTCATTACTGAACCACTGACAGTGCAACGCTCCCTCATTACTGAACCACTGACAGTGCGACACTCCCTCATTACTGAACCACTGACAGTGCGACCCTCCCTCATTACTGAACTCCCGACAGTGCGACCCTCCCTCATTACTGAACCCCTGACAGTGCAACGCTCCCTCATTACTGAACCCCTGACAGTGCAACGCTCCCTCATTACTGAACCACTGACAGTGCGACACTCCCTCATTACTGAACCACTGACAGTGCGACGCTCCCTCATTACTGAACTCCCCACAGTGCGACCCTCCCTCATTACTGAACTCCTGACAGTGCGACGCTCCCTCATTACTGAACCCCTGACAGTGCAACGCTCCCTCATTACTGAACTCCTGACAGTGCGACGCTCCCTCATTACTGAACTCCTGACAGTGCGACCCTCCCTCATTACTGAACTCCTGACAGTGCGACCCTCCCTCAATACTGAGCTCCTGACAGTGCGACGTTCCCTCATTACTGAACTCCTGACAGTGCGACGCTCCCTCATTACTGAACCCCTGACAGTGCGACGCTCCCTCATTACTGAACTCCTGACAGTGCGACACTGCCTCATTACTGAACTCCTGACAGTGCGACGCTCCCTCATTACTGAACCCCTGACAGTGCAACGCTCCCTCATTACTGAACCACTGACAGTGCGACGCTCCCTCATTACTGAACTCCTGACAGTGCGACGCTCCCTCATTACTGAACCCCTGACAGTGCAACGCTCCCTCATTACTGAACCACTGACAGTGCGACGCTCCCTCAATACTGAACCCCTGACAGTGCAACGCTCACTCATTACTGAACGCCTGACAGTGCGACACTCCCTCATTACTGAACCCCTGACAGTGCGACACTCCCTCATTACTGAACTCCTGACAGTGCGACGCTCCCTCAATACTGAACTCCTGACAGTGCGACACTCCCTCATTACTGAACTCCTGACAGTGCGACACTCCCTCAATACTGAACTCCTGACAGTGCGACGCTCCCTCATTACTGAACTCCTGACAGTGCGACGCTCACTCAATACTGAACTCCTGACAGTGCGACACTCACTCAATACTGAACTCCTGACAGTGCGACGCTCCCTCATTACTGAACCCCTGACAGTGCGACACTCCCTCAATACTGAACCCCTAACAGTGCGACACTCACTCAATACTGAACTCCTGACAGTGCGACACTCACTCAATACTGAACCCCTAACAGTGCGACGCTCCCTCATTACTGAACTCCTGACAGTGCGACGCTCCCTCATTACTGAACTCCTGACAGTGCGATGCTCCCTCATTACTGAACTCCTGACAGTGCGACACTCCCTCAATACTGAACTCCTGACAGTGCGACACTCACTCAATACTGAACTCCTGACAGTGCGACACTCCCTCATTACTGAACCCCTGACAGTGCGACGCTCCCTCATTACTGAACTCCTGACAGTGCGACGCTCCCTCAATACTGAACTCCTGACAGTGCGACGTTCCCACATTACTGAACTCCTGACAGTGCGACGCTCCCTCATTACTGAACTCCTGACAGTGCGACACTCCCTCAATACTGAACTCCTGACAGTGCGACGCTCCCTCAATACTGAACTCCTGACAGTGCGACGCTCCCTCAATACTGAACTCCTGACAGTGCGCCGCTCCCTCATTACTGAACCCCTGACAGTGCGACACTCCCTCAATACTGAACCCCTAACAGTGCGACACTCACTCAATACTGAACTCCTGACAGTGCGACGCTCCCTCATTACTGAACTCCTGACAGTGCGACGCTCACTCAATACTGAACTCCTGACAGTGCGACACTCACTCAATACTGAACCCCTGACAGTGCGACGCTCCCTCATTACTGA
Organism: Scyliorhinus torazame; assembly: GCF_047496885.1. Lineage (NCBI taxonomy): Eukaryota > Metazoa > Chordata > Chondrichthyes > Carcharhiniformes > Scyliorhinidae > Scyliorhinus > Scyliorhinus torazame. The sequence continues at coordinate 22,711,521 of NC_092728.1, forward strand.
ACTCCTGACAGTGCGACGCTCACTCAATACTGAACTCCTGACAGTGCGACACTCACTCAATACTGAACCCCTGACAGTGCGACACTCCCTCATTACTGAACCCCTGACAGTGCGACACTCCCTCAATACTGAACCCCTAACAGTGCGACACTCACTCAATACTGAACTCCTGACAGTGCGACGCTCCCTCATTACTGAACTCCTGACAGTGCGACGCTCACTCAATACTGAACTCCTGACAGTGCGACACTCACTCAATACTGAACCCCTGACAGTGCGACGCTCCCTCATTACTGAACTCCTGACAGTGCGACGCTCCCTCATTACTGAACCCCTGACAGTGCGACGCTCCCTCATTACTGAACTCCTGACAGTGCGACACTCACTCAATACTGAACTCCTGACAGTGCGACGCTCCCTCATTACTGAACCCCTGACAGTGCGACGTTCCCTCATTACTGAACCCCTGACAGTGCGACGCTCACTCAATACTGAACCCCTGACAGTGCGACGCTCCCTCATTACTGAACCCCTGACAGTGCGACGCTCACTCATTACTGAACCCCTGACAGTGCGACGCTCCCTCATTACTGAACTCCTGACAGTGCGACGTTCCCACATTACTGAACTCCTGACAGTGCGACGCTCCCTCAATACTGAACCCCTGACAGTGCGACGCTCCCTCATTACTGAACTCCTGACAGTGCGACGCTCCCTCATTACTGAACCCCTGACAGTGCGACGCTCCCTCATTACTGAACTCCTGACAGTGCGACACTCCCTCATTACTGAACTCCTGACAGTGCGACGTTCCCTCAATACTGAACCCCTGACAGTGCGACGTTCCCTCAATACTGAACCCCTGACAGTGCGACGCTCCCTCATTACTGAACTCCTGACAGTGCGACGCTCCCTCATTACTGAACCCCTGACAGTGCGACGCTCCCTCATTACTGAACTCCTGACAGTGCGACGCTCCCTCATTACTGAACCCCTGACAGTGAGACGCTCCCTCATTACTGAACTCCTGACAGTGCGACACTCCCTCATTACTGAACGCCTGACAGTGCGACGCTCCCTCATTACTGAACTCCTGACAGTGCGACGCTCCCTCATTACTGAACCCCTGACAGTGCGACGCTCCCTCATTACTGAACCCCTGACAGTGCGACGCTCCCTCATTACTGAACCCCTGACAGTGAGACGTTCACTCAATACTGAACTCCTGACAGTGCGACGCTCCCTCATTACTGAACTCCTGACAGTGCGACGCTCCCTCATTACTGAACCCCTGACAGTGCGACACTCCCTCATTACTGATCTCCTGACAGTGCGACGCTCCCTCATTACTGAACTCCTGACAGTGCGACGCTCCCTCATTACTGAACTCCTGACAGTGCGACACTCACTCAATACTGAACCCCTAACAGTGCGACGCTCCCTCATTACTGAACCCCTGACAGTGCGACACTCCCTCATTACTGAACTCCTGACAGTGCGACGCTCCCTCATTACTGAACTCCTGACAGTGCGACGCTCCCTCATTACTGAACCCCTGACAGTGCGATGCTCCCTCATTACTGAACTCCTGACAGTGCAACGCTCCCTCATTACTGAACTCCTGACAGTGCGACGTTCACTCAATACTGAACTCCTGACAGTGCGACGCTCCCTCATTACTGAACTCCTGACAGTGCGACGCTCCCTCATCACTGAACTCCTGACAGTGCGACACTCCCTCATTACTGAACCCCTGACAGTGCGACGCTCCCTCAATACTGAACCCCTGACAGTGCGACGTTCACTCAATACTGAACTCCTGACAGTGCGACGCTCCCTCATTACTGAACTCCTGACAGTGCGACGCTCCCTCATTACTGAACTCCTGACAGTGCGACGTTCACTCAATACTGAACCCCTGACAGTGCGACGCTCCCTCATTACTGAACTCCTGACAGTGCGACGCTCCCTCATTACTGAACTCCTGACAGTGCGACGTTCACTCAATACTGAACCCCTGACAGTGCGACGCTCCCTCATTACTGAACTCCTGACAGTGCGACGCTCCCTCATTACTGAACCCCTGACAGTGCGACGCTCCCTCATTACTGAACTCCTGACAGTGCGACGTTCACTCATTACTAAACCCCTGACAGTGCGACGTTCACTCAATACTGAACCCCTGACAGTGCGACGCTCCCTCATTACTGAACCCCTGACAGTGCGACGTTCACTCAATACTGAACCCCTGACAGTGCGACGCTCCCCCATTACTGAACTCCTGACAGTGCGACGATCACTCAATACTGAACCCCTGACAGTGCGACGTTCACTCAATACTGAACCCCTGACAGTGCGACGTTCACTCAATACTGAACCCCTGACAGTGCGACGCTCCCCCATTACTGAACCCCTGACAGTGAGACGCTCACTCAATACAGAACTCCTGACAGTGCGACGCTCACTCAATACTGAACCCCTGACACTGCGACGCTCACTCATTACTGAACCCCTGACATTGCGACGCTCCCTCATTACTGAACTCCTGACAGTGCGACGCTCACTCATTACTGAACCCCTGACAGTGCGACGCTCCCCCATTACTGAACTCCTGACAGTGCGACGTTCACTCAATACTGAACTCCTGACAGTGCGACGCTCACTCATTACTGAACCCCTGACATTGCGACGCTCCCTCATTACTGAACTCCTGACAGTGCGACGCTCCCTCATTACTGAACCACTGACAGTGCGACGCTCCCTCATTACTGAACCCCTGACAGTGCGACGCTCCCTCATTACTGAACCCCTGACAGTGTGGTGCTCCCTCATTACTGAACTCCTGACAGTGCGACGTTCACTCAATACTGAACCCCTGACAGTGCGACGCTCCCTCATTACTGAACCCCTGACAGTGCGACGCTCCCTCATTACTGAACCACTGACAGTGCGACGCTCCCTCATTACTGAACTCCTGACAGTGCGACGCTCACTCATTACTGAACCCCTGACATTGCGACGCTCCCTCATTACTGAACTCCTGACAGTGCGACGCTCCCTCATTACTGAACCCCTGACAGTGCGACGCTCACTCATTACTGAACTCCTGACAGTGCGACGTTCACTCAATACTGAACCCCTGACAGTGCGACGTTCATTCAATACTGAACCCCTGACAGTGCGACGCTCCCCCATTACTGAACCCCTGACAGTGCGACGTTCACTCAATACTGAACTCCTGACAGTGCGACGCTCACTCATTACTGAACCCCTGACATTGCGACGCTCCCTCATTACTGAACTCCTGACAGTGCGACGCTCACTCATTACTGAACTCCTGACAGTGCGACGCTCCCTCATTACTGAACTCCTGACAGTGCGACGCTCCCTCATTACTGAACTCCTGACAGTGCGACGTTCACTCAATACTGAACCCCTGACAGTGCGACGTTCACTCATTACTGAACCCCTGACAGTGCGACGCTCACTCATTACTGAACCCCTGACAGTGCGACGCTCACTCAATACTGAACTCCTGACAGTGCGACGCTCCCTCATTACTGAACTCCTGACAGTGCGACGTTCACTCAATACTGAACTCCTGACAGTGCGACGCTTCCTCATTACTGAACTCCCGACAGTGCGACGCTCCCTCATTACTGAACTCCTGACAGTGCGACGTTCACTCATTACTGAACCCCTGACAGTGCGACGCTCCCTCATTACTGAACTCCTGACAGTGCGATGCTCACTCAATACTGAACTCCAGACAGTGCGACACTCCCTCATTACTGAACTCCTGACAGTGCGACGTTCACTCAATACTGAACTCCTGAGAGTGCGACACTCCCTCATTACTGAACCACTGACAGTGCGGCACTCACTCAATACTGAACCCCTGACATTGCGACGCTCCCTCATTACTGAACTCCTGACAGTGCGACACTCCCTCATTACTGAACTCCTGACAGTGCGACGTTCACTCAATACTGAACTCCTGACAGTGCGACGCTCCCTCATTACTGAACTCCTGACAGTGCGACGCTCCCTCATTACTGAACCCCTGACAGTGCGACGTTCACTCAATACTGAACCCCTGACAGTGCGACGTTCACTCATTACTGAACTCCTGACAGTGCGACGCTCCCTCATTACTGAACCCCTGACAGTGCGACGTTCACTCAATACTGAACCCCTGACAGTGCGACCCTCCCTCATTACTGAACTCCTGACAGTGCGACGCTTACTCAATACTGAACTCCTGACAGTGCGACACTCCCTCATTACTGAACTCCTGACAGTGCGACGCTCCCTCATTACTGAACCCCTGACAGTGCGACGTTCACTCAATACTGAACCCCTGACAGTGCGACGCTCCCTCATTACTGAACTCCTGACAGTGCGACACTCCCTCATTACTGAACTCCTGACAGTGCGACGCTCCCTCATTACTGAACTCCTGACAGTGCGACGCTCCCTCATTACTGAACTCCTGACAGTGCGACGCTCCCTCATTACTGAACTCCTGACAGTGCGACACTCCCTCATTACTGAACCCCTGACAGTGCGACACTCCCTCATTACTGAACCCCTGACAGTGCGACGCTCCCTCATTACTGAACTCCTGACAGTGCGACGCTCCCTCATTACTGAACTCCTGACAGTGCGACGCTCCCTCATTACTGAACCCCTGACAGTGCGACGCTCCCTCATTACTGAACCCCTGACAGTGCGACGCTCCCTCATTACTGAACCCCTGACAGTGCGACGTTCACTCAATACTGAACTCCTGACAGTGCGACACTCCCTCATTACAGAACCCCTGACAGTGCGACACTCCCTCATTACTGAACTCCAGACAGTGCGACGCTCACTCAATACTGAACCCCTGACAGTGCGACGCTCCCTCATTACTGAACCCCTGACAGTGCGACGCTCCCTCATTACTGAACTCCTGACAGTGCGACGCTCCCTCATTACTGAACCCCTGACAGTGCGACACTCCCTCATTACTGAACTCCTGACAGTGCGACACTCCCTCATTACTGAACCCCTGACAGTGCGACGCTCCCTCATTACTGAACTCCTGACAGTGCGACGCTCCCTCATTACTGCACCACTGACAGTGCGACGCTCCCTCATTACTGAACGCCTGACAGTGCGACGCTCCCTCATTACTGCACCACTGACAGTGCGACGCTCCCTCATTACTGAACTCCTGACAGTGCGACGCTCCCTCATTACTGCACCACTGACAGTGCGACGCTCCCTCATTACTGAACCACTGACAGTGCGACGCTCCCTCATTACTGCACGCCTGACAGTGCGACGCTCCCTCATTACTGCACCACTGACAGTGCGACGCTCCCTCATTACTGCACCACTGACAGTGCGACGCTCCCTCATTACTGAACGCCTGACAGTGCGACGCTCCCTCATTACTGCACGCCTGACAGTGCGACGCTCCCTCATTACTGAACTCCTGACAGTGCGACGCTCCCTCATTACTGCACCACTGACAGTGCGACGCTCCCTCATTACTGAACCACTGACAGTGCGACGCTCCCTCATTACTGAACTCCTGACAGTGCGACGCTCCCTCATTACTGCACCACTGACAGTGCGACGCTCCCTCATTACTGAACCCCTGACAGTGCGACACTCCCTCATTACTGCACCACTGACAGTGCGACGCTCCCTCATTACTGAACGCCTGACAGTGCGACGCTCCCTCATTACTGAACCCCTGACAGTGCGACGCTCCCTCATTACTGAACTCCTGACAGTGCGACGCTCCCTCATTACTGAACTCCTGACAGTGCGACGCTTCCTCATTACTGAACCCCTAACAGTGTGGTGCTCCCTCATTACTGAACTCCTGACAGTGCGCCGCTCCCTCATTACTGAACCCCTGACAGTACGACGCTCCCTCATTACTGAACTCCTGACAGTACGACGCTCCCTCATTACTGAACTCCTGACAGTGCGACGCTCCCTCATTACTGAACCCCTGACAGTGCGATGCTCCCTCATTACTGAACTCCTGACAGTGCGACGCTCCCTCATTACTGAACCCCTGACAGTGCGACGCTCCCTCATTACTGAACCCCTGACAGTACGACGCTCCCTCATTACTGAACCACTGACAGTACGACCCTCCCTCATTACTGAACCCCTGACAGTGCGATGCTCCCTCATTACTGAACTCCTGACAGTGCGACGCTCCCTCATTACTGAACCCCTGACAGTGCGACGCTCCCTCATTACTGAACCCCTGACAGTGCGACGCTCCCTCATTACTGAACCCCTGACAGTGCGATGCTCCCTCATTACTGAACTCCTGACAGTGCGACGCTCCCTCATTACTGAACCCCTGACAGTGCGATGCTCCCTCATTACTGAACTCCTGACAGTGCGACGCTCCCTCATTACTGAACCCCTGACAGTACGACGCTCCCTCATTACTGAACTCCTGACAGTGCGACGCTCCCTCATTACTGAACCCCTGACAGTGCGATGCTCCCTCATTACTGAACTCCTGACAGTGCGACGCTCCCTCATTACTGAACCCCTGACAGTGCGACGCTCCCTCATTACTGAACCCCTGACAGTACGACGCTCCCTCATTACTGAACCACTGACAGTACGACGCTCCCTCATTACTGAACCCCTGACAGTACGACGCTCCCTCATTACTGAACTCCTGACAGTACGACGCTCCCTCATTACTGAACTCCTGACAGTGCGATGCTCCCTCATTACTGAACCCCTGACAGTGCGATGCTCCCTCATTACTGAACTCCTGACAGTGCGACGCTCCCTCATTACTGAACCCCTGACAGTACGACGCTCCCTCATTACTGAACCCCTGACAGTGCGATGCTCCCTCATTACTGAACCCCTGACAGTACGACGCTCCCTCATTACTGAACCCCTGACAGTGCGATGCTCCCTCATTACTGAACTCCTGACAGTGCGACGCTCCCTCATTACTGAACCCCTGACAGTGCGACACTCCCTCATTACTGAACTCCTGACAGTGCGACGCTCCCTCAATACTGAACTCCTGACAGTGCGACGCTCCCTCATTACTGAACCCCTGACAGTGCGACGCTCCCTCATTACTGAACTCCTGACAGTGCGACGCTCCCTCATTTCTGAACCCCTGACAGTGTGACGCTCCCTCATTACTGAACTCCTGACAGTGCGACGCTCCCTCATTACTGAACCCCTGACAGTGCGACGCTCCCTCATTACTGAACTCCTGACAGTGCGACACTCCCTCATTACTGAACCCCTGACAGTGCGACGCTCCCTCATTACTGAACCCCTGACAGTGCGACCCTCCCTCATTACTGAACCCCTGACAGTGCGACACTCCCTCATTACTGAACTCCTGACAGTGCGACACTCCCTCATTACTGAACTCCTGACAGTGTGACGCTCCCTCATTACTGAACCCCTGACAGTGCAACGCTCCCTCATTACTGAACTCCTGACAGTGCGACGCTCCCTCATTACTGAACCCCTGACAGTGCGACGTTCCCTCATTACTGAACTCCTGACAGTGCGACGCTCCCTCAATACTGAACCCCTGACAGTGCGACGCTCCCTCATTACTGAACTCCTGACAGTGCGACCCTCCCTCATAACTGAACCCCTGACAGTGCGACGCTCCCTCATTACTGAACCCCTGACAGTGCGACGCTCCCTCATTACTGCACTCCAGACAGTGCGACGCTCCCTCATTACTGAACTCCTGACAGTGCGACGCTCCCTCATTACTGAACCCCTGACAGTGCGACCCTCCCTCATTACTGAACTCCTGACAGTGCGACGCTCCCTCATTACTGAACTCCTGACAGTGCGACACTCCCTCATTACTGAACCCCTGACAGTGCGACGCTCCCTCATTACTGAACCCCTGACAGTGCGACGCTCCCTCATTACTGAACTCCTGACAGTGCGACGCTCCCTCATTACTGAACTCCTGACAGTGTGACGTTCCCTCATTACTGAACTCCTGACAGTGCGACGCTCCCTCATTACTGCACTCCAGACAGTGCGACGCTCCCTCATTACTGAACTCCTGACAGTGCGACGCTCCCTCATTACTGAACCCCTGACAGTGCGACCCTCCCTCATTACTGAACTCCTGACAGTGCGACGCTCCCTCATTACTGAACTCCTGACAGTGCGACGCTCCCTCAATACTGAACTCCTGACAGTGCGACGCTCCCTCATTACTGAACTCCTGACAGTGCGACGCTCCCTCATTACTGAACTCCTGACAGTGCGACGCTCCCTCATTACTGAACCACTGACAGTGCGACGCTCCCTCATTACTGAACTCCTGACAGTGCGACGCTCCCTCATTACTGAACTCCTGACAGTGCGACGTTCACTCATTACTGAACTCCTGACAGTGCGACGTTCACTCATTACTGAACCCCTGACAGTGCGACGTTCACTCATTACTGAACTCCTGACAGTGCAATGCTCCCTCATTACTGAACCCCTGACAGTGCGACGTTCACTCATTACTGAACTCCTGACAGTGCGACGCTCCCTCATTACTGAACCCCTGACAGTGCGACGTTCACTCAATACTGAACCCCTGACAGTGCGACGCTCCCTCATTACTGAACCCCTGACAGTGCGACGTTCACTCATTACTGAACTCCTGACAGTGCGACGTTCACTCATTACTGAACCCCTGACAGTGCGATGCTCCCTCATTACTGAACCCCTGACAGTGCGACGTTCACTCAATACTGAACTCCTGACAGTGCGACGTTCACTCATTACTGAACCCCTGACAGTGCGACGTTCACTCATTACTGAACTCCTGACAGTGCGATGCTCCCTCATTACTGAACTCCAGACAGTGCGACGCTCCCTCATTACTGAACTCCTGACAGTGCGACGCTCCCTCATTACTGAACCCCTGACAGTGCGACGTTCACTCAATACTGAACTCCTGACAGTGCGACGTTCACTCATTACTGAACTCCTGACAGTGCGACGTTCACTCATTACTGAACCCCTGACAGTGCGACGTTCACTCATTACTGAACTCCTGACAGTGCGATGCTCCCTCATTACTGAACCCCTGACAGTGCGACGCTCCCTCATTACTGAACTCCTGACAGTGCGACGCTCCCTCATTACTGAACTCCTGACAGTGCGACGCTCCCTCATTACTGAACTCCTGACAGTGCGACGCTCACTCAATACTGAACTCCTGACAGTGCGACGTTCACTCATTACTGAACTCCTGACAGTGCGACGCTCCCTCATTACTGAACACCTGACAGTGCGACGCTCACTCATTACTGAACACCTGACAGTGCGACGCTTCCTCAATACTGAACTCCTGACAGTGCGACGCTCCCTCATTACTGAACCCCTGACAGTGCGACGCTCCCTCATTACTGAACCCCTGACAGTGCGACGTTCACTCAATACTGAACCCCTGACAGTGCGACGCTCCCTCATTACTGAACTCCTGACAGTGCGACACTCCCTCATTACTGAACTCCTGACAGTGCGACACTCCCTCATTACTGAACTCCTGACAGTGCGACGCTCCCTCATTACTGAACCCCTGACAGTGCGACGCTCCCTCATTACTGAACCCCTGACAGTGCGACGTTCACTCATTACTGAACTCCTGACAGTGCGACGCTCCCTCATTACTGAACTCCTGACAGTGCGACACTCCCTCATTACTGAACTCCTGACAGTGCGACGCTCCCTCATTACTGAACTCCTGACAGTGCGACACTCCCTCATTACTGAACTCCTGACAGTGCGACACTCCCTCATTACTGAACTCCTGACAGTGCGACGCTCCCTCAATACTGAACTCCTGACAGTGCGACGCTCCCTCATTACTGAACCCCTGACAGTGCGACGATCCCTCATTACTGAACCCCTGACAGTGCGACGTTCACTCAATACTGAACCCCTGACAGTGCGACGCTCCCTCATTACTGAACTCCTGACAGTGCGACACTCCCTCATTACTGAACTCCTGACAGTGCGACACTCCCTCATTACTGAACTCCTGACAGTGCGACGCTCCCTCATTACTGAACCCCTGACAGTGCGACGCTCCCTCATTACTGAACCCCTGACAGTGCGACGTTCACTCATTACTGAACTCCTGACAGTGCGACGCTCCCTCATTACTGAACTCCCGACAGTGCGACGCTCCCTCATTACTGAACTCCTGACAGTGTGACGCTCCCTCATTACTGAACCCCTGACAGTGCGACGTTCACTCATTACTGAACTCCTGACAGTGCGACGCTCCCTCATTACTGAACTCCTGACAGTGCGGCACTCCCTCATTACTGAACCCCTGACAGTGCGACGCTCCCTCATTACTGAACTCCTGACAGTGCGACGCTCCCTCATTACTGAACCCCTGACAGTGCGACGCTCCCTCATTACTGAACTCCTGACAGTGCGACGCTCCCTCATTACTGAACTCCTGACAGTGCGACCCTCCCTCAATACTGAACTCCTGACAGTGCGACGCTCCCTCAATACTGAACTCCTGACAGTGCGACGCTCCCTCAATACTGAACTCCTGACAGTGCGACGCTCCCTCATTACTGAACTCCAGACAGTGCGACGCTCCCTCATTACTGAACTCCTGACAGTGCGACGCTCCCTCATTACTGAACTCCTGACAGTGCGACGCTCCCTCATTACTGAACTCCTGACAGTGCGACACTCCCTCATTACTGAACTCCTGACAGTGCGACGCTCCCTCATTACTGAACTCCTGACAGTGCGACGCTCCCTCAATACTGAACTCCTGACAGTGCGACGCTCCCTCATTACTGAACCACTGACAGTGCGACGCTCCCTCATTACTGAACTCCTGACAGTGCGACGCTCCCTCATTACTGAACTCCTGACAGTGCGACGCTCCCTCATTACTGAACTCCTGACAGTGCGACGCTCCCTCATTACTGAACTCCTGACAGTGCGACGCTCCCTCATTACTGAACTCCTGACAGTGCGACGCTCCCTCATTACTGAACTCCTGACAGTGCGACACTCCCTCATTACTGAACTCCTGACAGTGCGACGCTCCCTCATTACTGAACCCCTGACAGTGCGACGCTCCCTCATTACAGAACTCCTGACAGTGCGACGCTCCCTCATTACTGAACCCCTGACAGTGCGACGTTCACTCATTACTGAACTCCTGACAGTGCGACGCTCACTCATTACTGAACTCCTGACAGTGCGACGCTCCCTCATTACTGAACTCCTGACAGTGCGACTCTCCCTCATTACTGAACTCCTGACAGTGCGACGCTCCCTCATTACTGAACTCCTGACAGTGCGACGCTCCCTCATTACTGAACTCCTGACAGTGCAACATTCCCTCATTACTGAACTCCTGACAGTGCGACGCTCCCTCATTACTGAACTCCTGACAGTGCGACGCTCCCTCATTACTGAACTCCTGACAGTGCGACGCTCCCTCATTACTGAACTCCTGACAGTGCGACGCTCCCTCATTACTGAACTCCTGACAGTGCGACACTCCCTCATTACTGAACTCCTGACAGTGCGACGCTCCCTCATTACTGAACCCCTGACAGTGCGACGTTCACTCATTACTGAACTCCTGACAGTGCGACGCTCACTCATTACTGAACTCCTGACAGTGCGACGCTCCCTCATTACTGAACTCCTGACAGTGCGACGCTCCCTCATTACTGAACTCCTGACAGTGCGACGCTCCCTCATTACTGAACCACTGACAGTGCGACGCTCCCTCATTACTGAACCACTGACAGTGCGACGCTCCCTCATTACTGAACCACTGACAGTGCGACGCTCCCTCATTACTGAACTCCTGACAGTGCGACGCTCCCTCATTACTGAACCCCTGACAGTACGACGCTCCCTCATTACTGAACTCCTGACAGTGCGACGCTCCCTCAATACTGAACTCCTGACAGTGCGACGCTCCCTCATTACTGAACCCCTGACAGTGCGACGCTCCCTCATTACTGAACCCCTGACAGTGCGACGCTCCCTCATTACTGAACCCCTGACAGTGCGACGTTCACTCAATACTGAACTCCTGACAGTGCGACGCTCCCTCATTACTGAACCCCTGACAGTGCGACGTTCACTCAATACTGAACTCCTGACAGTGAGACGCTCCCTCATTACTGAACTCCTGACAGTGCGACGCTCCCTCATTACTGAACTCCTGACAGTGTGGTGCTCCCTCATTACTGAACCCCTGACAGTGCGACGTTCACTCATTACTGAACTCCTGACAGTGCGACGCTCCCTCATTACTGAACTCCTGACAGTGTGGTGCTCCCTCATTACTGAACTCCTGACAGTGCGACGTTCACTCAATACTGAACTCCTGACAGTGCGACGCTCCCTCATTACTGAACTCCTGACAGTGCGACACTCACTCAATACTGAACTCCTGACAGTGCGACGCTCCCTCATTACTGAACTCCTGACAGTGCGACGCTCCCTCATTACTGAACCCCTGACAGTGCGACGCTCCCTCATTACTGAACCCCTGACAGTGTGGTGCTCCCTCATTACTGAACCCCTGACAGTGCGACGTTCCCTCATTACTGAACTCCTGACAGTGCGACGTTCACTCATTACTGAACCCCTGACAGTGCAACGTTCCCTCATTACTGAACTCCTGACAGTGCGACGCTCCCTCATTACTGAACCCCTGACAGTGCGACACTCCCTCATTACTGAACTCCTGACAGTGCGACGCTCCCTCATTACTGAACTCCTGACAGTGCGACGTTCACTCAATACTGAACTCCTGACAGTGCAACGTTCACTCAATACTGAACTCCTGACAGTGCGACGCTCCCTCATTACTGAACTCCAGACAGTGCGACACTCCCTCATTACTGAACTCCTGACAGTGCGACGTTCACTCAATACTGAACTCCTGACAGTGCGACGCTCCCTCATTACTGAACCCCTGACAGTGCGACGCTCCCTCATTACTGAACTCCTGACAGTGCGACGCTCCCTCATTACTGAACTCCTGACAGTGCAACGCTCCCTCATTACTGAACCACTGACAGTGCGACGCTCCCTCATTACTGAACCACTGACAGTGCGACGCTCCCTCATTACTGAACTCCTGACAGTGCGACGCTCCCTCATTACTGAACCACTGACAGTGCGACGCTCCCTCATCACTGATCTCCTGACACTGCGACGCTCACTCAATACTGAACTCCTGACACTGCGACACTCCCTCATTACTGATCTCCTGACACTGCGACGCTCCCTCATTACTGAACTCCTGACAGTGCGACGCTTCCTCATTACTGAACCCCTGTCAGTGCGACGCTCCCTCATTACTGAACTCCTGACAGTGCGACGCTCCCTCATTACTGAACCCCTGACAGTGCGACGCTCCCTCATTACTGAACTCCTGACAGTGCGACGCTCCCTCATTACTGAACTCCTGACAGTGCGACGCTCCCTCATTACTGAACTCCTGACAGTGCGACGCTCCCTCATTACTGAACTCCTGACAGTGCGACGCTCCCTCATTACTGAACTCCTGACAGTGCGACGCTTCCTCAATACTGAACTCCTGACAGTGCGACACTCCCTCATTACTGAACTCCTGACAGTGCGACGCTCCCTCATTACTGAACTCCTGACAGTGCGACGCTTCCTCAATACTGAACTCCTGACAGTGCGACGCTCCCTCATTACTGAACTCCTGACAGTGCGACGCTCCCTCATTACTGAACTCCTGACAGTGCGACGCTTCCTCAATACTGAACTCCTGACAGTGCGACACTCCCTCATTACTGAACTCCTGACAGTGCGACCCTCCCTCATTACTGAACTCCTGACAGTGCGACCCTCCCTCATTACTGAACTCCTGACAGTGCGACGCTTCCTCAATACTGAACCCCTGACACTGCGACGCTTCCTCAATACTGAACCACTGACAGTGCGACGCTCACTCATTACTGAACTCCTGACAGTGCGACACTCCCTCATTACTGAACTCCTGACAGTGCGACGCTCACTCATTACTGAACTCCTGACAGTGCGACACTCCCTCATTACTGAACTCCTGACAGTGCGACGCTCCCTCATTACTGAACTCCTGACAGTGCGACCCTCCCTCATTACTGAACTCCTGACAGTGCGACGCTTCCTCAATACTGAACTCCTGACAGTGCGACGCTCCCTCATTACTGAACTCCTGACAGTGCGCCGCTCCCTCATTACTGAACTCCTGACAGTGCGACGCTTCCTCAATACTGAACTCCTGACAGTGCGACGCTCCCTCATTACTGAACTCCTGACAGTGCGCCGCTCCCTCATTACTGAACTCCTGACAGTGCGACGCTTCCTCAATACTGAACTCCTGACAGTGCGCGCTTCCTCATTACTGAACTCCTGACAGTGCGACGCTCCCTCATCACTGAACCCCTGACAGTGCGACGCTCCCTCATTACTGAACTCCTGACAGTGCGACGCTCCCTCATTACTGAACTCCAGACAGTGCGACCCTCCCTCATTACTGAACCCCTGACAGTGCGACGCTCCCTCATTACTGAACCCCTGACAGTGCGACGCTCCCTCATTACTGAACCCCTGACAGTGCGACGCTCACTCATTACTGAACTCCTGACAGTGCGACGCTCCCTCATTACTGAACCCCTGTCAGTGCGACGCTTCCTCATTACTGAACTCCTGACAGTGCGACGCTCCCTCATTACTGAACCCCTGACAGTGCGACGCTCCCTCATTACTGAACCCCTGACAGTGCGACGCTCCCTCATTACTGAACTCCTGACAGTGCGACGCTCCCTCATTACTGAACTCCTGACAGTGCGACGCTCCCTCATTACTGAACTCCTGACAGTGCGACACTCCCTCATTACTGAACCCCTGTCAGTGCGACGCTTCCTCATTACTGAACTCCTGACAGTGCGACGCTCCCTCATTACTGAACTCCAGACAGTGCGACCCTCCCTCATTACTGAACCCCTGACAGTGCGACCCTCCCTCATTACTGAACCCCTGACAGTGCGACCCTCCCTCATTACTGAACCCCTGACAGTGCGACGCTCCCTCATTACTGAACCCCTGTCAGTGCGACCCTCCCTCATTACTGAACTCCTGACAGTGCGACGCTCCCTCATTACTGAACTCCTGACAGTGCGACGCTCCCTCATTACTGAACCCCTGACAGTGCGACACTCCCTCATTACTGAACTCCTGACAGTGCGCCGCTCCCTCATTACTGAACCCCTGACATTGCGACGCTCCCTCATTACTGAACCCCTGACAGTGCGACACTCCCTCATTACTGAACTCCTGACAGTGCGCCGCTCCCTCATTACTGAACTCCTGACAGTGCGACGCTCCCTCATTACTGAACCCCTGACAGTGCGCCGCTCCCTCATTACTGAACTCCTGACAGTGCGACACTCCCTCATTACTGAACTCCTGACAGTGCGCCGCTCCCTCATTACTGAACTCCTGACAGTGCGACGCTCCCTCATTACTGAACTCCTGACAGTGCGACGCTTCCTCAATACTGAACTCCTGACAGTGCGACGCTTCCTCAATACTGAACTCCAGACAGTGCGACGCTCCCTCATTACTGAACTCCCGACAGTGCGACGCTCCCTCATTACTGAACTCCTGACAGTGCGACGCTCCCTCATTACTGAACTCCTGACAGTGCGACGTTCACTCAATACTGAACTCCTGACAGTGCGACGCTCCCTCATTACTGAACTCCCGACAGTGCGACGCTCCCTCATTACTGAACTCCCGACAGTGCGACGCTCCCTCATTACTGAACCCCTGACAGTGCGACGCTCCCTCATTACTGAACTCCTGACAGTGCGACGCTCCCTCATTACTGAACTCCTGACAGTGCGACGCTCCCTCATTACTGAACCCCTAACAGTGCGACGCTCCCTCATTACTGAACTCCTGACAGTGCGACGCTCCCTCATTACTGAACTCCCGACAGTGCGACGCTCCCTCATTACTGAACTCCCGACAGTGCGACGCTCCCTGATTACTGAACCCCTGACAGTGCGACGCTCCCTCATTACTGAACTCCTGACAGTGCGACGCTCCCTCATTACTGAACTCCTGAAAGTGCGACGCTCCCTCATTACTGAACCCCTGACAGTGCGACGCTCCCTCAATACTGAACTCCTGACAGTGCGACACTCCCTCATTACTGAACTCCTGACAGTGCGACGCTTCCTCAATACTGAACCCCTGACAGTGCGACGCTCCCTCATTACTGAACCCCTGACAGTGCGACACTCCCTCATTACTGAACTCCTGACAGTGCGTCGCTCCCTCATTACTGAACCACTTGTGGTAGTATGTATTGGGGGTCATGTGGGACTGGAAGCCCTAATGTCATTGGCTGACAGATCCCGGGTCCTGGTTGGCCGTTGACCTCATACTCCGCCCTGAAGGCGAAGTATAAGAAGCCGGTGCCTCCCCCCGCAGGCCAGTTTACTATCGGGCTGCTGGGGAACAGACACGCTTAATAAAGCCTCATCGACCACTCTTTTCGTCTCATGGAGTCTTTGTGCGCTACAATTTATTAAGCGTGCCTAAAAAGGACTATGGAGCTCAGGATCATTCCAGAATGCCTGAGGATCAGCCCCCACGCAGTGAATGCGGCAGCAGCCTTCAAACACTGGCAGACTTGCTTCGAGGCCTACCTCAGACCGACCACTGGCCGGGTCTCAGACGAACAAAAACTGCAGGTCCTGCACTCGAGGGTGAGCACGGAGATTTTCACCCTCATTGAAGACACTGACGATTTCCAGACGGCGTTCGCAGCACTGAAAAGTCTTTATGTCCGCCCAGTTAACCAAATCTACGCTCGCTACCAGCTCGCGACGAGACGGCAAGCTCCCGAAGAATCGATGGACGAGTTCTACGCCGCGCTACCCGCGCCTACGGCCCCGACCGCGCGGCAAGCCATTGGGCCCCATACGTACCCGTCGCGGCAAACCCCCCCCCCCCCCGGACACCCCACAGGCTTGCGCGGCCCAAACGCCGAGTCGCACCGGGAGCGCCCGCTGTTATTTCTGCGGCCAGGCGAAGCACCCCCGACAGCACTGCCCGGCCCGCGCAGCCACCTGTAATAGCTGCGGGAAAAAGGGCCATTATGCGGTGGTGTGCCGATCCCGCGAGGTCGCCGCCGTCCCGGGGCCAGAGGGAGCCCTACAGGCAGTCTATGCCTCCCAACCCCCCCAGCACGCCATGTGCGACCGGCAGGCGCAGCCGCTCTGGGTCCCGACCACCGCGGCCCCGGGAGAACTGGGAGCCCTGCACGCCGCCCACGCTCCCCAACCCCCCTCCCCGCAGTCCATGTACGACCCGCCGCCGGCGCTCCCGATTTGGGTGCCGGCCAACACTCTCCACGGAGAGGAATGCGTCCCGAACGCCACCCTCACCCCCCTCCCGCGCCCCACGCCTGACCCGCCGGCTCCGCCGACTTGGGCCCTGACCACCGCTGTCCCAGGTGAGGGAGCTCCGCGCGGTCCTAGCGCCCGCGGCCCTGGCGCTCGCAGAGAGGGAGCTCCGCGCGGTCCTAGCGCCCGCGGCCCTGGCGCTCGCAGAGAGGGAGCTCCGCGCGGTCCTAGCGCCCGCAGCCCTGGCGCTCGCAGTGAAGGAACTCCGCGCGGTCCTAGCGCTCCCCAGACCCCCCAGCACACCATGTGCGACCCGCAGACGCCGCCATTTTGGGTCCCGACCACCACGAGGGGAGGAGGGGCGCCGCCATCTTGGACCGCCCCCGACCTGTACGACGCATGGGGGCGGCCATTTTGTCCACCCCGACGCCATCTTGTGACCCCCCAGCCACGTGCGATGTATGGGGGCAGCCATTTTGTCCATCCCCGACGCCATCTTGGACGGCAACAACGGACCACACCCCACTACTACAACCACAGCTCGCTTCGGTTACGCTCGATCAGGCTCGGCCCCGGACTCTCCAGACGACGACGACAACGGTCCTAATTAACGGCCACGAGACGCCATGCCTAGTCGACTCCGGGAGCACGGAAAGTTTTATACACCCCGACACGGTAAGACGCTGTTCCTTAACTACCTACCCCAGCGCACAAAAGATTTGCCTAGCTGCAGGATCCCACTCCGTACAGATCCAGGGATTCTGCATAGTCACCCTAACGGTACAGGGGAGGGAATTCAAAAACTACAAACTTAACGTCCTTCCCCAACTCTGTGCCCCCACCTTGCTGGGATTAGACTTCCAATGTAACCTACAGAGCCTTACGTTTAAATTCGGCGGCCCCATACCCCCACTCACTATCTGCGGCCTCGCTACCCTCAAGGTGCAACCCGCGTCCTTGTTTGCGAACCTCACCCCGGATTGCAAACCCGTCGCCACTAGGAGCAGACGGTACAGCGCCCAGGACCGGACCTTCATTCGGTCCGAAGTCCAGCGGCTACTAAAGGAGGGCATAATCCAGGCCAGCAATAGTCCCTGGAGAGCGCAGGTGGTAGTAGTGAAGACAGGGGAGAAACAAAGAATGGTCATTGACTATAGCCAGACCATCAACAGGTACACACAACTAGACGCGTACCCTCTCCCCCGCATATCCGACATGGTCAATCGGATTGCCCAGTATAAAGTCTTCTCCACCGTGGACCTCAAGTCCGCCTACCATCAGCTCCCCATCCGCCCAAGTGACCGCAAGTACACAGCCTTCGAGGCAGACGGGCGATTATACCATTTCCTACGGGTCCCTTTTGGCGTCACAAACGGGGTCTCGGTCTTCCATCGGGAGATGGACCGAATGGTTGATCAACATGGATTACGGGCCACGTTCCCGTACCTCGACAATGTAACCATCTGCGGCCACGATCAGCAGGACCACGACGCCAACCTCCAAAAATTCCTCCAGACTGCCAAAGCCTTGAACCTCACGTACAACGAGGACAAGTGCGTTTTTAGCACCGATCGGCTAGCCATTCTGGGCTACATAGTGCGCAATGGGATAATAGGCCCCGACCCCGAACGTATGCGCGCACTCATGGAATTTCCCCTCCCGCACTGCCCAAAAGCCCTGAAACGCTGCCCGGGGTTCTTTTCGTACTACGCCCAGTGGGTCCCCCAGTACGCAGACAAGGCCCGCCCCCTAATACAGACCACGACCTTCCCTCTGTCGACAGAGGCTTGCCAGGCCTTCAGCCGCATCAAAGCGGACATCGCAAAGGCCACGATGCGCGCCATCGACGAGTCCCTCCCCTTCCAGGTCGAGAGCGACGCCTCTGACGTAGCTCTAGCGGCTACCCTTAACCAAGCGGGCAGACCCGTGGCCTTCTTCTCCCGAACCCTCCACGCCTCAGAAATCCGCCACCCCTCAGTGGAAAAGGAAGCCCAAGCCATAGTGGAAGCTGTGCGACATTGGAGGCATTACCTAGCCGGCAGGAGATTCACTCTCCTCACTGACCAACGGTCGGTAGCCTTCATGTTCGATAATGCACAGCGGGGCAAGATTAAAAATGACAAGATCTTAAGGTGGAGGATCGAGCTCTCCACCTTTAACTATGAGATCTTGTACCGGCCCGGAAAGCTGAACGAGCCGTCCGATGCCCTATCCCGCGGCACATGTGCCAACGCACAAATTAACCGCCTCCAAACCCTCCACGAGGACCTCTGCCACCCGGGGGTCACTTGGTTTTACCACTTCATCAAGTCCCGCAATCTCCCATAATCTTTAGAGGAGGTCCGTACAGTCACAAGGGACTGCCACATCTGCGCGGAATGCAAGCCGCATTTTTTCAGGCCAGATGGAGCGCACCTGATTAAGGCTTCCCGCCCCTTTGAACGCCTCAGTCTCGATTTCAAAGGGCCCCTCCCCTCCACCGACCGCAACGCATATTTCCATAATGTAGTGGACGAATACTCCCGCTTCCCTTTTGCCATTCCCTGCTCCGACATGACCGCGGCCACAGTCATTAAAGCCCTGAACAGCATCTTCACGCTGTTCGGTTACCCCGCATACGTCCACAGCGACAGGGGGTCCTCTTTCATGAGTGACGAGCTGCGCCAGTTCCTGCTCAGCAAGGGCATAGCCTCAAGCAGGACGACCAGCTACAACCCCCGGGGGAACGGGCAAGTAGAAAGGGAGAACGGCACGGTCTGGAAGGCCGTCCTACTGGCCCTACGGTCCAGGGATCTCCCAGTTTCACGGTGGCAGGAGGTCCTCCCGGACGCTCTCCATTCCATCCGGTCGTTATTATGTACAAGCACTAATCAAACGCCGCACGAGCGTCTCCTTGTCTTCCCTAGGAGGTCCTCCTCTGGAACGTCGCTGCCAACCTGGCTGGCGGCCCCAGGACCCATCCTGCTCCGAAAGCATGTGCGGGCACATAAGGCGGACCCGTTGGTCGAAAGGGTCCACCTCCTCCACGTGAACCCCCAGTACGCCTACGTGGAGTACCCCGACGGCCGACAGGACACGGTCTCCCTGCGGGATCTGGCGCCCGCCAGCACCACGCACACCCCCCCGACACCATCAACCCAACCGCCCCCCTTCCTGCCACCGCCGCACCCCGCGACCGCCCCCTTCCCAGGAGGATCAGTCCCCCTCCCCTTTGCACCGACAGCTGAAACCGTGCGGCTCCCGGAGGCGACAACACTGGTACAAGCACCACCACCACCGCCGGGGCCGAGGCGATCGACACGGACGACCAGACCGCCCGACCGACTCGTGGCGTCGATGTAAAACAAAGATGGACTGTTCAATGAACATTTTGTTTTTCCTATACCCTCTGTAAATAGTTGTAACAGGACGATACTGTCCAATACTGTACTACCATGTAACTGTTCTATCCTCCCAGGACCAGCCCTGTAAACCCTTACCACCATACGAAGCATCACCCCGCCGGGTTCATTTTTGACAAGGGGTGAATGTGGTAGTATGTATTGGGGGTCATGTGGGACTGGAAGCCCTAATGTCATTGGCTGACAGATCCCGGGTCCTGGTTGGCCGTTGACCTCATACTCCGCCCTGAAGGCGAAGTATAAGAAGCCGGTGCCTTCCCCCGCAGGCCAGTTAACTATCGGGCTGCTGGGGAACAGACACGCTTAATAAAGCCTCATCGACTTCACTCTTTTTGTCTCATGGAGTCTTTGTGCGCTACACCACTGACAGTGCGACGCTCCCTCATTACTGAACCCCTGACAGTGCGACGCTCCCTCATTACTGAACACCTGACAGTGCGACGCTCCCTCATTACTGAACTCCTGACAGTGCGACGCTCCCTCATTACTGAACTCCTGACAGTTCGACGCTTCCTCAATACTGAACTCCAGACAGTGCGACGCTCCCTCATCACTGAACTCCTGACAGTGCGCGCTTCCTCAATACTGAACTCCTGACAGTGCGACGCTCCCTCATTACTGAACCCCTGACAGTGCGACGCTCCCTCATTACTGAACCCCTGACAGTGCGACTCTCCCTCAATACTGAACTCCTGACAGTGCGACGCTCCCTCATTACTGAACTCCTGACAGTGCGACGCTCCCTCATTACTGAACTCCTGACAGTGCGACGCTCCCTCATTACTGAACCCCTGACAGTGCGACGCTCCCTCATTACTGAACTCCTGACAGTGCGACGCTCCCTCATTACTGAACTCCTGACAGTGCGACACTCCCTCATTACTGAACTCCTGACAGTGCGACGCTCCCTCATTACTGAACTCCTGACAGTGCGACACTCCCTCATTACTGAACTCCTGACAGTGCGACACTCCCTCATTACTGAACTCCTGACAGTGCGACGCTCCCTCATCACTGAACTCCTGACAGTGCGACGCTCCCTCATTACTGAACCCCTGACAGTGCGACGCTCCCTCATTACTGAACCCCTGACAGTGCGACGCTCCCTCATTACTGAACTCCTGACAGTGCGACGCTCCCTCATCACTGAACTCCTGACAGTGCGACGCTCCCTCATTACTGAACCCCTGACAGTGCGACTCTCCCTCAATACTGAACTCCTGACAGTGCGACGCTCCCTCATTACTGCACTCCAGACAGTGCGACGCTCCCTCATTACTGCACTCCAGACAGTGCGACGCTCCCTCATTACTGCACTCCAGACAGTGCGACGCTCCCTCATTACTGAACTCCTGACAGTGCGACGATCCCTCATTACTGAACTCCTGACAGTGCGACGCTCCCTCATTACTGTACCCCTGACAGTGCGACACTCCCTCATTACTGAACTCCTGACAGTGCGACGCTCCCTCATTACTGAACTCCTGACAGTGCGACGATCCCTCATTACTGAACTCCTGACAGTGCGACGCTCCCTCATTACTGAACTCCTGACAGTGCGACGCTCCCTCATTACTGAACTCCAGACAGTGCGACGAACCCTCATTACTGAACTCCTGACAGTGCGACGCTCCCTCATTACTGAACTCCTGACAGTGCGACACTCCCTCATTGTACATAGTTATATAATAGTTATGTGTAACATGGCCCTGTAATCCTGTGTATTGTACTGTGTGTTGTACTGTAGCTCTGTAGAGGTTCGGTCACCTGTATGTAACCTGACCTGTCCACGGAGAGCTCCGCCTTGGCCACTCCCCCGGGAGTTAGGTATAAGACCCAGCTTCTGAGACCTGACCCATTTTGTCTGGGGTCGTCTGTGTCGGGTAAGCTTCCTATGTCGTGTATTAAAGCCTTGGTTAAAGTCTCACATATCTTTGTGGTTCTTGACGCTTAGTGCATCAATTTAATACACTACAGTTATAATGGAGGCTGCTCTGAAACCCGACAAGCTCTCGCTCGACCCCCACGCTCCACGCGTGGATCACCTTTTCAACTGCTGGCTCCGGTGTTTCGAGGCCTACCTGGAAGCATCCTCCGCCTTCGCCAAAACGGACGCTGACCGACTCAACCTCCTGTGCTCACGGCTCGACTACGGGCTTTTCGACCTCATCACGGGAACAACGACCTACGCCGATGCCATCGTGAAGCTCAAAAGCCGGTATGCACGAACTGTTAATTCTATTTACGCCCGCCACCGCCTCGCCTCCCGGCACCAGCAGCCGGGTGAACCCCTATCCATGTTCGTTCGGGACCTCCATGCCCTCGCGCTCACCTGCAACGCGCCAGCAGTCTCCGCTGAGCAGAACACTGAGGCCCTGGCGCTCGATGCCTTTGTAGCCGGCATCGCTTCCGTCCCAATTCGCCAACTCCTACTGGCACAAACTACCCTGACTCTGGACACGGCAGTCACTGTGGCAGAGGCCCAACAGGCAGCCTATGACAATAATGCGTCCTACACGCCTGCCCATACTTCCTATGCGCCTGCCCACGTTCCCTACGTTGCCGCTACCTCCCTGCCGCCCGCCCAGCAACAACCCCTGCAAGTCACGGCCCACCCAGCCACACCAGCAGTAAAAGTAATGCCTGGGCCCCAGTGTTACTTTTGTGGCCAGGCAAATCACCCCAGGAAACGCTGCCCTGCTAGAGATGATACCTGTTCAGCCTGTGGCAAGAAAGGCCATTTTGCAAACGTCCGCCGCTCCACCGCTGCCTCGGGGTCCAACACCGCGGCCTGCTACTCCTGGGTGCTGCCATCCTCCGTTCCCGGCTCGCTGTTCAACATGTGCGACGCAGGGGCGCCGCCATCTTTGATCAACCCCGGCCCGGCTTCCTTCACTTCCGGTCCGCCACCGATCGTCGCTTCCGGGTCCCCCCCGCCGCCGATCATCATTTTCGGACCTGCGCACTCGACCGAAATGCTGCAAACAACTGAGATGCAGCCAACGACAGCAACCTGGCCTCCAACAGCAGCCTACGACGCCTGGGCGCCGCCACCTTCTTCCGCAGGCCGCTCCCCGGATCCGGCACCCTTCTCCAACAGCTCCACCATCGCATCCATCGTCCTCGACCAGGACCGACCGCATCAGCTCGCCAGGTCCACCATGGAGGTTCAGGTAAATTGTTTCACCGTTACCTGCCTCTTCGACAGCGGCAGCACAGAGAGCTTCCTCCACCCGGACACCGTGCGCCGCTGCAGGCATATTTCCATGGCCCCCAACTCCCAGTCGGCCGAGGTTTCGGGCTACTGCGTCGTCACCCTCTCAGTGAACGGCGCGGTGTTCCAGGATTTCAAATTCATGGTTCTCCCTCACCTCTGCGCCCCCGCGCTCCTCGGCCTGGACTTCCAATGCCACCTGCGCAGCCTCACCTTGCATTTTAACGGCCCCCTCCCCCCCCTCACGGTCTCCAACCCCCAGTTCTTCCCTGATTCCCCCCCCCCGGGTCCCACCTGTAGTCTCTCCACGTTCAGGATCCCCCCCCCCTTCACTGTTTGCTAATCTCACCCCCGACTGCAAGCCCGTGGCTGCTAAAAGTCGGCGTTACAGTTTCGGGGACCGCCAATTCATTCGAGCGGAGATTAAGCGCCTTCTCTCGGAAAAGATCATTGCTCACAGCACCAGCCCCTGGCGAGCCCAAGTGGTGGTAGTCAAGTCTGGCGAGAAACACCGCATGGTCATTGACTACAGTCAGACCATCAACCGGTACACGCTGCTTGATGCGTATCCCCTCCCCCGCATATCTGACATGGTCAACCGGATTGCACAGTACCGGGTGTTCTCCACCATAGACTTGAAATCCGCCTACCACCAGCTCCCTATCCGCCCGGAGGACCGTAACTTCATGGCCTTCGAGGCGGACGGCCGCCTCTACCACTTTCTTAGGGTACCCTTTGGCGTCACCAATGGAGTCTCGGTCTTCCAACGGGAGATGGACCGAATGGTGGACCAGAACAGACTGCGGGCTACCTTCCCGTCTCTGGACAACGTCACCATCTGTGGCCACAACCAGCAGGACCATGGCATCAACCTCACTAAATTCCTCCAAACTGCCAAACGCCTCAATCTCACGTACAACGAGGCAAAATGTGTTTTCGGCACCACCCGCCTCGCCATACTCGGCTACGTGGTGGAGAACGGTGTCCTCGGCCCCGATCCCGACCGTCTGCGCCCCCTTCTCGAACTCCCCATTCCCACCTGCCCTAAAGAACTGAGGCGATGCCTCAGGTTCTTCACCTACTATGCCCAGTGGGTGCCCGAGTACGCTGACAAGGCCCGACCCCTCCTTCGTTCCCCCTCATTCCCCCTCCCGACCGAGGCCTGCCAGGCCTTCCACCTCCTAAAAACCGCTATCGCCAAAGCCGCCATGCATGCGGTCGACGAGTCTGCACCATTCCAAGTCGAGAGCGATGCCTCCGACTTTGCCCTGGGTGCCACCCTCAACCAGGCGGGCAGGCCCATCGCCTTCTTTTCCCGCACACGCCAAGGCCCCGAGATCCGGCACTCCTCTGTTGAGAAGGAGGCACATGCCATAGTGGAAGCCGTCCGGCACTGGAGGCACTTACCCACCGGAAAACCATTTACCCTCGTTACTGACCAACGATCAGTTGCGTTCATGTTCGACAACAAACAACGAGGTCAAATCAAAAATGATAAGATATTACGGTGGAGGATCGAACTCTCCACCTACAATTATAGTATCTTATACCGGCCAGGTAAGCTCAATGATCCTCCTGATGCCCTGTCCCGTAGTACTTGTGCCAACGCACAGGATGACCGACTGCGGGCACTACATAATGACCTCTGTCACCCGGGCGTCAGGCGGTTCTATCACTACACCAAGGGCCACAACCTGCCCTTCGCAGTCGAGGAGGTCAAGGCCATGACTAGGGACTGCCAAGTCTGTGCGGAGTGCAAGCCGCAATTCTACAAGCCAGACAAGGCGCACCTAATCAAGGCCACCCGCCCCTTTGAACGTCTCAGCATTGACTTCAAAGGGCCCCTCCCCACCCACAACACGTACTTCCTCAATGTCATCGACAAGTACTCGCGGTTCCCCTTCGCCATTCCCTGCCCCGACACGACCTCCGCCACCGTCATCAAAGCGTTGCACGAGCTCTTCATGCTGTTCGGTTATCCCGATTACATTCACAGTGACCGGGGCTCCTCCTTCATGAGTGAGGAGCTGCGTCAGTACCTGCTCGCCAGGGGTGTTGCCTCGAGCAGGACGACCAGTTACAACCCCCGGGGGAACGGACAGGTGGAGAGGGAGAACGCGACAGTTTGGAAGGCCGTGCTGCTAGCCCTCAAGTCCAAAGGCCTACCAGTCTCCCGTTGGCAGGAGGCCCTCCCTGCCGCACTCCACTCCATCCGGTCCCTTTTGTGTACTGCAACGAATGCTACCCCTCATGAGCGGATGTTTCTCTTCTCCAGGAGATCGGCATCCGTGACATCGCTTCCGTCCTGGCTCCTGTCCCCGGGAGACGTCCTGCTCTGCAAGCACGTGCGGACCTCTAAGGCGGAGCCCCTGGTGGAGAGAGTCCGTCTACTCCACGCCAACCCACAGTACGCGTACATAGCGTACCCCGACGGGCGTGAGGAGACCGTCTCCATCAAGGACCTGGCCCCCTCTGGGGCCCCTGTCGTCCCGCTCCCTCTCTGCTCCCGTCGATCCCTCGGCCTGTTACTAATCCGTGCCAGCCGCCGTCATCCCGCAGTTTCGCCTGGAGCCAGCCGA
This sequence comes from Scyliorhinus torazame, assembly GCF_047496885.1. Lineage (NCBI taxonomy): Eukaryota > Metazoa > Chordata > Chondrichthyes > Carcharhiniformes > Scyliorhinidae > Scyliorhinus > Scyliorhinus torazame. The sequence continues at coordinate 22,738,177 of NC_092728.1, forward strand.
AGCGGTGGGGGACGTCATGCCGCCTCGCAACCCAGCACCACCGACCGCACGGATACCGCCGGACACTACCTCAGCGCCGCAGCTCCGACATTCAAAGAGATCGACCAAACCCATCGTTCGTCTCGACCTCTGACACGGAACCTCCTGATGGACTCTGTTTGTTCGCTGTGTTTGCTACTCAATATTTTCACCCCGGACTTCCTTCTAAACAAGGGGTGAATGTGGTGATACACCACTGTACTTCCCTAGCATTGTACATAGTTATATAATAGTTGTGTGTAAAGTGGCCCTGTAATCCTGTGTATTGTACTGTGTATTGTACTGTAGCTCTGTAGAGGTTCGGTCACCTGTATGTAACCTGACCTGGCCACGGAGAGATCCGCCTTGGCCACTCCCCTGGGAGTTAGGTATAAGACCCAGCTTCTAAGAACCTGACCCATTTTGTCTGGGGTCGTCTATGTCGGGTAAGCTTCCTATGTCGTGTATTAAAGCCTTGGTTAAAGTCTCACATGTCTTTGTGGTTCTTGACGCTTAGTGCATCAGCTCCCTCATCACTGTACCAACCGTAATGTGGCCCTCCCTCGGTACGGACCCTCCCACAGTGCAGTCGCACTCCATACCGACCCTCGAACAGTGTGGAGCTCCCTCAGTACAGACACTCCAACAGTGCTATTCCCAGCCAGGCTCTGGGTTACATCCCAAAACAAGGAACACTCTTTTCCAGCAGAGGCGCCGTTCCAGCCTGGCCAAGGGGCAGACAAGGCAGAGGTGAGGACGAAGCAGAGGAGGGAATGAGAAAAGAACTGCGATGGATTTATACAAAGTTTGCGTGGGACAGTACTGGCTCGCTTTGAGCAAACATATCAGACCACAGGGGAGGGCAAGGGCAGCGGAAGGGAGTGGGTGAAGAGGAGACAGAGGGAACAGCTGTCTAGCGGCATAGGAAAGGGGTATGATCAAGCCCAGGCCGGTGGGGGGGGGGGGGGGGAACGACACCACACCAGCAGACAATCCAGCGCTAAGGAAGCACGAAGGTAAGGGGGGATGCAGCGCACCTCCCGGCTGGGAGGGAGCATCTGGCAGGAGGGGGGGGGGAGGGGGAACGACACCACAGGGGCAGGGATGGGAAATGTAAGGAGGTAGAGAGGGGGGACACGGGGAGGGGGAACGCAAGGATAAGAAAGGGGTGGGTTTCAGACAGGCTTCAGCAGGTAAAGTGCAGGTTGAGGGAACAAGATGGCGCCGCAAACAGCTACTTTGGAGGGTCCCTAAACAAAGGGCGACCCTGGAGTGCATCCACCTGCCGTACACACATGTTGGCGGCCATGTTGGGTGCTCCCTGGGCAGGGGGAAACCCCAGAGCCCAGGGGCCCGGCCTCACGGTGAGAACGGCGACCGTGGCCATTTTGGATGCCCCCCTAACAAAGGGAAACCCCAGAGTGCAGGGGCACACCCACGAGGTAAGTATGTTTGATTCTGCAGGAGCTACGGGGGCAAAAAAAAAAACCCCCATCAGGATTATCACCTGGAATGTCAGGGGACTCAACGACGCAGTGATCAGATCCAGACTCTTCGCCCATTTGAGAAGGTTGAAAGCTGACATAGTCTTCCTGTAGGAGACACACCTGAGGGAGAAGGACAGACTGCGGGTAAGGAAGGGCTGGGTGGGGCAGACATACCATTCCTGCTATGGGACGAGAGCTAGTGGGGTAGCTATATTGATTAACAAGAAGGCGGTGTTTACGCCGACAAGGACGGTACATCATGGTCAGTGGTGTCCTGGACGGAGCGCCGGTATTCCTGGTAAACGTGTACGCACCCAACTGGGACGACACGGATTTCATAAAGAAGACCATTGTGGAAATCCCTGACATGGACACCCACTGACTGATCATGGTGGGGGGGGGGGCACTTTAATTGTGTACAGGATCTATTGACTGACCGATCAGACCCCAGAGTGGGTGTGGTAGTCGGTATTAGAGGTATTACGGTATCCTGAATAATGCTGTAAGACCATTGGTGTGGGAGGTACCTGCACAGCAATATCATTGGTGAAGCCTGCCTGCTGGTTCCGCCCAGTGAGGCGGAGTATAAGAGCCTGTGTCTCCCCAGCAGCTGCATTCTGTACCTGCGCTGCTGGGGGAAACATCTAGTGCTATAAAGCCTTCAATTGTCTCCAATCTCGCTTCTGGAGTTATTGATCGAGCATCAGTGGGGAAAAAGACAGGCATGGCTAGGGAACTGGGAATGTTCATGGACTCATGGAGGTTCCAGTACCCTGGTGAGAGGGAATTCTCATTCTTCTCACTGTTACACAAGGTATACACCCGGATCGACTTCTTTTCAGTGGGAATATCGTCGCTTCCAGAAATAATAAGAACGGAATCCTCCGCGGTCGTCATCTCCGACCACATTACATGGAGGTGAGGTTGGAGACGAGCAGTGCCCAACGCCCCGCATGGAGGCTGGACACGGACCTCTTGGCCGTCAAGGTCTTCTGCCAGGAAACATCACAGGCCATAGGCGAGTACATTACTAACAAGCAGAACGGGGAAGTCTCACCTTCCACGTTCTGGGAGGCACTGAAGGCACTGATTAAGAACATAAGAACACAAGAACTAGGAGCAGGAGTAGGCCATCTGGCCCCTCGAGCCTGCTCCGCCATTCAATGAGATCATGGCTGATCTTTTGTGGACTCAGCTCCACTTTCCGGCCCGAACATCATAACCCTTAATCCCTTTATTCTTCAAAAAACTATCTATCGTTATCTTAAAAACATTTAATGAAGGAGCCTCTACTGCTTCACTGGGCAAAGAATTCCATAGATTCACAACCCTTTGGGTGAAGAAGTTCCTCCTAAACTCAGTCCTAAATCTACTTCCCCTTATTTTGAGGCTATGCCCCCTAGTTCTGCTTTCACCCGCCAGTGGAAACAACCTGCCCGCATCTATCCTATCTATTCCCTTCATAATTTTATATGTTTCTATAAGATCCCCCCTCATCCTTCTAAATTCCAACGAGTACAGTCCCAGTCTACTCAACCTCTCCTCGTAATCCAACCCCTTCAGCTCTGGGATTAACCAAGTGAATCTCCTCTGCACACCCTCCAGCGCCAGTACGTCCTTTCTCAAGTAAGGAGAACAAAACTGAACACAATATTAGAGGGGAGATTATAGCCTACATGGCACGTAGAGATAGGGAAGCGAGGGTGGCCAGGCAACAACTGATTGACTCCATCCTGGAAGTTGACAGAAGATACTCCGAGGCCTCGACAGAGAGGAAGAAGCTACAAATGGACGTTAAGCTGTGATTCACTGGGAAAGCAACTCCGCCAGACATGGGAGACCTTTAATGAGAGAAGGCTGGCCGCCTGCTGGCTCACCAGCTGAGAAAGCAGGCAGCCACGAGGGAGATAGCGCAGGTAATGGACTGCAGGGGCAGACTGGCAACAGAGCCATGAGAGGTCAACCGGGCGTTTGAGGCCTTCTAAACACCTCTGAGCCCCCCAACAGGGGCGCGGTGATGGAACGGTTCCTCGATGAACTGGACATGCCAGTCGTGGGGGATGATAGGCAGGGGGGAGCTGGAAGCACCAATAAGTTCTGGGAGAGGTCATGGAGAGCATCAGCTCCATGCAGGCGGGGAAGACGCCGGGACCCGGTGGGTTCCCTGCGGACTTCGAGAAGAGGTTTGCACCAGCTGCTGCACCTACGGGAGATGTTCGCAGGCTCGCTAGTGAGGGTCACCCTGCCTCCTACTCTAAGACAGGCCACCATATCGCTGACAAAAAAGACTAAGACCTGACGGAATGTGGATCGTACAGACCCACTTCACTGCTTAATGTTGATGCTAAAATACTCGTGAAAGTCCTCGCCAAGAGACTGGAGGACCAGAAGTGGTCGCGGAGGACCAGGCGGGCGTTGTCAAGGGCAGACAGCGAGTTGCGAACATCAGACGGCTGCAGAATGTGACACTGGCCCCGTCCAGGGTAAGAGTACCAGAGGTGATCATCTCCCTGGACACAGAAAAGGCCTTCAACAGCGTCGAGTGGAAGTACCTCACCGAGGTACCGGAGCAGTTTGGGCTACGGACGTGGTTCACCTCGGGTACAACGCCCCAAGGCGAGCGTTCGAACCAACACCACCAGCTCTGAATACTCCCTGTTGCACAGAGGCACACGGCAAGGATACCCCGCTGTCCCTGCTCCTGTTCGGCTTGGCAATTGAACCCTTGGCAATCGCCGTGCGAGACGCAGGAGGCTGGAAGGGCGTCCAGAGAGGAGGCAGGGAGCACAGAGCCTCACTGTATGCGGATGATCTGCTCCTCTACATCTCGGACCGCAGAACAGCTTGAAGGAAATGATGAAGCTCCCGGGCGAGTTTGGGGCCTTCTCGAGCTGCAGACCCAACCTATACAAGAGCAAGGTATTCCCGATGAACCCAAACAGGGGAGGGACAGAGCTCGAGGGTCTACTGTTCAAACTAGCCCCAAAGAAATTCCGTTGCCTGGGGATTCAGATAGCCCACGAGTGGACACGGATCCACAAGTGGAACTGACCAGTCTGGCGGAGGAAGTCAAAAAGGACCTGTAGAGGTGGGATACACCCTCCCTGGCAGGGAGGGTGCAGACATTCAACATGAACATACTGCCAAGGTTCCTCTTCCTCTTTGTGACGTTTAAGGGGCATCTTGACAAATACATGAATAGGATGGGAATAGAGGGATACGGACCCCGGAAGTGTGGAAGATTGTAGTTTAGTCGGGCAGCATGGTCGGCACGGGCTTGGAGGGCCGAAGGGCCTGTTCCTGTGCTGTACTTTTCTTTGTTCTTTGTTCTTTGTAGATCCAGTAAGAACTCGAACAGCACCAGGTTAAAGACCAAAAGGTTTATTTGGAATCACAAACTTTCGCAGCGTCGCTCTGTAGCGCACAAAGACTCCGTGAGACGAATAGAGTGAAGTCGATGAGGCTTTATTAAGCGTGTCTGTTCCCCCGCAGCTCGATAGTAAACTGGCCTGCGGGGGGAGACTCTGGCTTCTTATACTCCGCCTTCAGAGAGGAGCTTGAGGTCAACGGCCAACCAGGACCCGGGATCTGTCAGCCAATGACATAAGGGCTTCCAGTCCCACATGACCCCCAATACATACTACCACATTCACCCCTTGTCAAAAATGAACCCGGCGGGGTGATGCTTCGTATGGTGGTAAGGGTTTACAGGGCTGGTCCTGGGAGGACAAAACATTCACATGGCAATACAGTATTGGACAATTTCGTCCTGTTGCAACTATTTACAGAGGGTATAGGAAGAAAAGCAAAATGTTCTTGTGAACAGTCCATATTTGTTTTACATCGACGCCACGAGTCGGTCGGGCGGTCTGGTCGTCCGTGTCGATTGCCTCGGCCCCGGTGGTGGTGGTGGTGCTTGTACCGGTGTTGTCGCCTCCAGGAGCCGTACGGTTTCAGCTTGGGCTTTATTCTTGGTCGGTGCTGAGGGGAGGGGAACCAATCCTCCTGGGAAGGGGGCGGTCGCGGGGTGCAGCGGTGGCAGGAAGGGGGGGGGTTGGGTTGATGGTGTCGGGGGGTGTGTGCGTGTTGCCGGCGGGCGCCAGATCCCGCAGGGAGACCGTGTCCTGTCGGCCGTCGGGGTACTCCACGTAGGCGTACTGGGGGTTCGCGTGGAGGAGGTGAACCCTTTCGACCAACGGGTCCGCCTTATGTGCCCGCATATGCTTTCGGAGCAGGATGGGTCCTGGGGCCGCCAGCCAGGTCGGCAGCGACGTTCCAGAGGAGGACCTCCTAGGGAAGACAAGGAGACGCTCATGAGGCGTTTGATTAGTGCTCGTACATAATAACGACCGGATGGAATGGAGAGCGTCCGGGAGGACCTCCTGCCACCGTGAAACTGGGAGGTCCCTGGACCGTAGGGCCAGTAGGACGGCCTTCCAGACCGTGCCATTCTCCCTTTCTACTTGCCCGTTCCCCCGGGGGTTGTAGCTGGTCGTCCTGCTTGAGGCTATGCCCTTGCTGAGCAGGAACTGGCGCAGCTCGTCACTCATGAAAGAGGACCCCCTGTCGCTGTGGACGTACGCGGGGTAACCGAACAGTGTGAAGATGCTGTTCAGGGCTTTAATGACTGTGGCCGCGGTCATGTCAGAACAGGGAATGGCAAAAGGGAAGCGGGAGTATTCGTCCACTACATTAAGAAAATATGCGTTGCGGTCGGTGGAGGGGAGGGGCCCTTTGAAATCGAGACTGAGGCGTTCAAAGGGGCGGGAAGCCTTAATCAGGTGCGCTCCATCTGGCCTGAAAAAATGCGGCTTGCATTCCGCGCAGATGTGGCAGTCCCTTGTGACTGTACGGACCTCCTCTAAAGAGTATGGGAGATTGCGGGACTTGATGAAGTGGTAAAACCGAGTGACCCCCGGGTGGCAGAGGTCCTCGTGCAGGGTTTGGAGGCGGTTAATTTGTGCGTTGGCACATGTGCCGCGGGATAGGGCATCGGACGGCTCGTTCAGCTTTCCGGGACGATACAAAATCTCATAGTTGAAGGTGGAGAGCTCGATCCTCCACCTTAAGATTTTGTCGTTTTTGATTTTGCCCCGCTGTGCATTATCGAACATGAAAGCTACCGACCGTTGGTCCGTGAGGAGAGTGAATCTCCTGCCGGCCAGGTAATGCCTCCAATGTCGCACAGCTTCAACGATGGCTTGGGCTTCCTTTTCTACTGAAGAGTGGCGGATTTCTGAGGCGTGGCGGGTCCGGGAGAAAAAGGCCACGGGTCTGCCCGCTTGGTTAAGGGTGGCTGCTAGAGCTACGTCGGAGGCGTCGCTCTCGACCTGGAAGTGGAGGGACTCGTCGATGGCGCGCATCGTGGCCTTTGCAATATCCGCTTTGATGCGGCTGAAGGCCTGGCAAGCCTCTGTCGACAGAGGGAAGGTCGTGGTCTGTATTAGGGGGCGGGCCTTGTCTGCGTACTGAGGGACCCACTGGGCGTAGTACGAAAAGAACCCCAAGCAGCGTTTCAGGGCTTTTGGGCAGTGCGGGAGGGGAAATTCCATGAGTGCGCGCATACGTTCGGGGTCGGGGCCTATTATCCCATTGCGCACTACGTAGCACAGAATGGCTAGCCGGTCGGTGCTAAAAACGCACTTGTCCTCGTTGTACGTGAGGTTCAAGGCTTTGGCGGTCTGGAGGAATTTTTGGAGGTTGGCGTCGTGGTCCTGCTGATCGTGGCCGCAGATGGTTACATTGTCGAGATACGGGAACGTGGCCCGCAACCCATGTTGATCAACCATTCGGTCCATCTCCCGTTGGAAGACCGAGACCCCGTTTGTGACGCCAAAAGGGACCCGTAGGAAATGGTATAATCGCCCGTCTGCCTCGAAGGCTGTGTACTTGCGGTCACTTGGGCGGATGGGGAGCTGATGGTCGGCGGACTTGAGGTCCACGGTGGAGAAGACTTTATATTGGGCAATCCGATTGACCATGTCGGATATGCGGGGGAGAGGGTACGCGTCTAGTTGTGTGTACCTGTTGATGGTCTGGCTATAGTCAATGACCATCCTTTGTTTCTCCCCTGTCTTCACTACTACCACCTGCGCTCTCCAGGGACTATTGCTGGCCTGGATTATGCCCTCCTTTAGTAGCCGCTGGACTTCGGACCGAATGAAGGTCCGGTCCTGGGCGCTGTACCGTCTGCTCCTAGTGGCGACGGGTTTGCAATCCGGGGTGAGGTTCGCAAACAAGGACGGGGATTGCACCTTGAGGGTTGCGAGGCCGCAGATAGTGAGTGGGGGTATGGGGCCGCCGAATTTGAACGTAAGGCTCTGTAGATTGCATTGGAAATCTAATGCAATTTAGAAAATATGCGTCTGTATTAGGGGGCGGGCCTTGTCTGCGTACTGAGGGACCCACTGGGCGTAGTACGAAAAGAACCCCAAGCAGCGTTTCAGGGCTTTTGGGCAGTGCGGGAGGGGAAATTCCATGAGTGCGCGCATACGTTCGGGGTCGGGGCCTATTATCCCATTGCGCACTACGTAGCACAGAATGGCTAGCCGGTCGGTGCTAAAAACGCACTTGTCCTCGTTGTACGTGAGGTTCAAGGCTTTGGCGGTCTGGAGGAATTTTTGGAGGTTGGCGTCGTGGTCCTGCTGATCGTGGCCGCAGATGGTTACATTGTCGAGATACGGGAACGTGGCCCGCAACCCATGTTGATCAACCATTCGGTCCATCTCCCGTTGGAAGACCGAGACCCCGTTTGTGACGCCAAAAGGGACCCGTAGGAAATGGTATAATCGCCCGTCTGCCTCGAAGGCTGTGTACTTGCGGTCACTTGGGCGGATGGGGAGCTGATGGTAGGCGGACTTGAGGTCCACGGTGGAGAAGACTTTATATTGGGCAATCCGATTGACCATGTCGGATATGCGGGGGAGAGGGTACGCGTCTAGTTGTGTGTACCTGTTGATGGTCTGGCGATAGTCAATGACCATCCTTTGTTTCTCCCCTGTCTTCACTACTACCACCTGCGCTCTCCAGGGACTATTGCTGGCCTGGATTATGCCCTCCTTTAGTAGCCGCTGGACTTCGGACCGAATGAAGGTCCGGTCCTGGGCGCTGTACCGTCTGCTCCTAGTGGCGACGGGTTTGCAATCCGGGGTGAGGTTCGCAAACAAGGACGGGGGTTGCACCTTGAGGGTTGCGAGGCCGCAGATAGTGAGTGGGGGTATGGGGCCGCCGAATTTGAACGTAAGGCTCTGTAGATTGCATTGGAAATCTAATCCCAGCAAGGTGGGGGCACAGAGTTGGGGAAGGACGTTTAGTTTGTAGTTTTTGAACTCCCTCCCCTGCACCGTTAGGGTAACTATGCAGAATCCCTGGATCTGTACGGAGTGGGATCCTGCAGCTAGGCAAATCTTTTGTGCGCTGGGATAGGTGGTCAAGGAACAGCGTCTTACCGTGTCGGGGTGTATAAAGCTTTCCGTGCTCCCGGAGTCGACTAGGCATGGCGTCTCGTGGCCGTTTATTAGGACCGTTGTCGTTGTCGTCTGGAGTGTCCGGGGCCGAGCTTGATCGAGCGTAATCGAAGCGAGCCGTGGTTGTAGTAGTGGAGTGGGGTCCGTTGTTGCCGTCCAAGATGGCGCCGGGGATGAACAAAATGGCCGCCCCCATACATCGCACGTGGCTGGGGGGTCACAAGATGGCGGCGGGGTGGACAAAATGGCCGCCCCATGCGTCGTACTGGTCTGGGGCGGTCCAAGATGGCGGCGCCCCTCCTCCCCTCGTGGTGGCCGGGACCCAAAATGGCGGCGTCTGCGGGTCGCACATCGGCGCCCCTCCTCCCCTCGTGGTGGCCGGGACCCAAAATGGCGGCTGCGGGTCGCACATGGTGTGCTGGGGGGCTGGGGAGCGCTAGGACCGCGAACGCTAGGACCATGCGGAGCTCCCTCACCGGGGACAGCGGTGGTCGGGGCCCAAGTCGGCGGCGCCGGCGGGTCAGGCGTGGGGCCGCGAGCGCTAGGACCGCGCGGAGCTCCCTCACCGGGGACAGCGGTGGTCGGGGCCCAAGTAGGTGGCGCCGGCGGGTCAGGCGTGGGGCGCGGGGTGGGGGTTAGGGTGGCGTTAGGGACGCGGAAAAGTGGAGAGTGTTGGCCGGGACCCAAAGCGGTAGCGCCGGCGGCGGGTCATACATGGGCTGCGGGGAGGGGGGTTGGGGAGCGTAGGCGGCGTGCAGGGCTCCCAGTTCTCCCGGGACCGCGGTGGTCAGGACCCAGAGCGGCTGCGCCTGCGGGTCCTACATGGCGTGCTGGGGGGGGTATGGGCGCGTAAACTGCTTGCAGGGCTCCCTGTGCTCCCGGGACGGTGGCGACCTCGTGGGACCGGCACACAACCGCATAATGGCCCTTTTTCCCGCAGCTTTTGCAGATAGCTGCGCGGGCCGGGCAGCGCTGTCGGGGGTGTTTCGCCTGGCCGCAGAAATAACAGCGGGCGCCCCCGGTGCGACTCGGCGTTTGGACCGCGCAAGCCTGTGGGGGGGTAGGGGGTTTGCCGCGACGGGTACGTACGGGGCCCAATGGGTTGCCGCGCGGTCGGGGCCACAGGCGCGGGTATTACGCGCAGCCACGTCTAGGGAGCCTGCTAAGGCCCGTGCCTCTGAGAGTCCTAGCGACTCTTTTTCGAGAAGTCTTTGGCGGATTTGGGAGGATTGCATACCTGCCACAAAAGCGTCGCGCATTAACATGTCCGTGTGTTCGTTTGCGTTCACCGACGGGCAGCTGCAGGCTCGTCCCAAAATCAGCAGCGCGGCATAGAACTCGTCCATCGATTCTCCGGGAGTTTGCCGTCTCGTCGCGAGCTGGTAGCGAGCGTAGATTTGGTTAACTGGGCGAACGTAGAGACTTTTCAGTGCTGCGAACGCCGTCTGGAAATCGTCCGAGTCTTCGATGAGGGAGAAAATCTCCGTGCTCACCCTCGAGTGCAGGACCTGCAGTTTTTGGTCTTCTGAGACTTGGCCGGTGGTCGTTCTGAGGTAGGCCTCGAAGCAAGTCTGCCAGTGCTTGAAGGCTGCTGCCGCGTTCACTGCGTGGGGGCTGATCCTCAGGCATTCCGGAATGATCCTGAGCTCCATAGTCCTTTTTAGGCACGCTTAATAAATTGTAGCGCACAAAGACTCCGTGAGACGAATAGAGTGAAGTCGATGAGGCTTTATTAAGCGTGTCTGTTCCCCCGCAGCTCGATAGTAAACTGGCCTGCGGGGGAAGACTCCGGCTTCTTATACTCCGCCTTCAGGGCGGAGCTTGAGGTCAACGGCCAACCAGGACCCGGGATCTGTCAGCCAATGACATTTGGGCTTCCAGTCCCACATGACCCCCAATACATACTACCACACGCTCCTTCATCATTCACTTGAGGAAGGAGCAGTCCTCCGAAAGCTAGTGATTCCAAATAAACCTGCTGGACTTTAACCTGGTGTTGTAAGACTTCTTACTGTGCTCACCCCAGTCCAACGCCGGCATCTCCATATCATATTTAGTTCCATACCGATCTTCATCCACAAGGCCTTTTTCCAAACAATTGATAAAATTATCATGCCGTTTGTATTGGGAGGGAGGGGGGGAAACGACCCTCCGAGCCCTCGCCAAGGCAACGCTCCCATCCCCGCCGGCGAAGCACACATCCAGCCCGGTAGGCCCAGCAACGCTAAAAGCCTGGAGTCAGAGGAGATAACAGTTCAGCTCAACTGAGGGATCCACCACGGCCCCCCTCGGCGGTAACCACAAATCCCCACCAGCCATTCAAAACGCCACCTTTAAGAGGTGGAGGCAGGACAGGGGGACGCTAGTGATTAGGCATTTCTACAGGGGGGACAGGCTTGCAACCTTGGACAAGCTGACAGAGCTACTAGAGCTACTGAATGCACAGGAGCTCTGACATTTACAAATCAAAAACGTTCTCCACAAGGAAGTGACGAGGTACCCTAGGACCCTGAGAGACTGGAGGGACTGTTGGATGCGGACAGTATGGAGAGAAAAAACTGTGAGGATACATACGGATGGCTTTTAGAAAGGGTCCCACCACTAGATGGAGCAAGACAGAAATGGGAAGACGAACCAGGGACGTAAGTAGAGTGGGGACTCTGGAGCGAAGCACTGAGCAGGGCCAACTCCACCTCCTCCTGCGCAAGGCTAAGCCTCAAGCAGTTCAAAGTGGTGCACAGAGCACACCTGACCAGAACCCGAATGGGCAGGTTCTTCCCGGAGGTGGAGGATAAATATGAACGGTGACAGAGGGGCCCGGCCACATGTTCTGGACTGTGGTAGTCACCTTTTGTAAGGGCCCCGAAGAATCCAGCACGAGTTTTAAGGATACAAAATAATAACGTTTATTTACTATAACAATATATACATAACAGTAGCAGTAACTTCCCTTGCTACCTTCTCCTTCCTCCTGGTTCCTGGACTGGCCAGCTTATTTATAGTAGGAGTTTCTCCGCCCCCCCTCATTGGGGAAGTTCATACTCCCACAGGATTGTGGGATAGTCATTAGTCCTCAGCCAATCGTCAGTAGGCAGGTTATAACATCCCTCCCCCCCAAAGTCCAAGGAATCCACCGTAGGCCCTGGCGAAGGAAGGCGTCGAACTCGTTTTGCCGCAGGCCGGACGCCATTTGCACGCGGCGCTGGATCAGGCGGCGTATAACGAGACGGAGACCGGCGCTTCCGTGATGAACGGCGCGGTTGTACATCCACGGCCTGTGGACCCGAGGATTCCCCCTCTGATTCATCCTGTGTCTCCATCTCGGAGTCAGAGTCTGCTGCCTCCGTCATGTCAGTGTCTCTGTCCCCCTTCGGTCCCGTAACGATCTGCGCAGGCTTCGAGTGAGGCACCAGTGGAAGATTGTGAGGACTACCTTCCCTTGTCTCTGGTCTCTGCGGCTGTTGAACTGAGCTCCGGGTGCGGGGAATCTTTTGCGGGGATGATATTCTGGACCGGACGTGGTCTACATGTTTTCGCTGGAGACGACCCTGGGCTTGCACTTGGTACGATATAGGGCCCGTTTGGCGAAAGATTACACCAGGAACCCATTGGGCACCACCAGCAAAATTCCGCACGAATACTGGGTCACCGGGCGCTAACTGCCGAATCGGACGAGACCGAGACAATCCCGGTCCCTGCCGTTCTCGTGTGCGGCGTACTTTTGCGCCAATGTCCGGGAAGACCATACTAAGGCGGGTGCGAAGTCTCCGGCCCATTAGGAGATCTGCGGGAGCTACCCCAGTCACCGCATGGGGAGGTGGTCCTGTACGTAAACAAAAACCGAGCAAGTCTCGTGTCCATTGATCCGGAAGACTGCTTCTTTAGGCCTCTTTTGAATGTTTGCACTGCACGCTCTGCCAACCCATTTGAAGCCGGGTGGTAAGGGGCAGTGCGGATATGGCGGATGCCGTTCATCTTTGTAAACCTAGCAAACTCCTCACTCGTGAATGGAGTGCCGTTATCCGTGACCAGCACCTCGGGGAGGCCATGCGTACTAAACGACAAACGCATCTTTTCAATTGTTGCACAGGACGTTGTCCCCTGCATCTTATGCACCTCCAGCCATTTGGACTGGGCGTCAATTAGTAGAAGGAACATGGATCCCTGAAAAGGGCCTCCGAAATCTGCATGTAAGCGTGCCCAAGGCCGCCCTGGCCATTCCCAGTGATGTAGGGGCGCGGCCGGCGGAAGCTTCTGATGCTCCTGGCAAATGGAGCAGTTTTGGGCCACCTTCTCACTGTCGGTGTCGAGGCCTGGCCACCAGACATAACTCCGGGCCAACATTTTCATCTTGGTCACGCCCGGATGCCCATTGTGCAAGTCTGATAATATCAGCTCCTGTCCTTTTTCCGGGACAATCACACGCGTCCCCCACAAGAGGATGCCGTCTTCCACGCTGAACTCTGACAGCTTGGAGGAAAATGCCCGCAACTCGCCTGGGAGCTGTCTATGCTGCCCACCATACAGGACTATGTGCCGAACCTTTGACAGGACTGGCTCCGTCTGGGTCCACTCACGGATCTGTGATGCCGTGACAGGCAAGGTGTCCATAAAATTTAGGGTTGCGACCACCTCACCGGTCGTGGGGGTCGACATGGGGCCGGTCGATAAAGGCAATCGGCTCAGTGCGTCGGCATTTGCTATCTGCGTACCTGGTTTGTGCTCCAGAGAATACTCGTATGCAGCAAGCAACAAAGCCCAGCGCTGGATCCGTGCAGAAGCAATGGGCGGTATTGGCTTATCCTCTCTGAAAAGTCCCAGCAGAGGCTTATGATCAGTCACGATAGTGAAATGGCGGCCGTACACGTGCTGCCAGGCCCCCCTCCTCGATCTGCGCGTACTTTTTCTCCGCTGCAGTCAATGTGCGGGAGGCGAAAGCTATCGGTCGCTCGGCCCCGTTCTCCATCTTGTGGGACAGGACAGCCCCAATACCATACGGGGATGCATCACATGTGACGAGCAAAGGCTTTCCCGGATCATAGTGGGTTAGTAACCCAGACGACGACAATTGTTGCTTTATCCGCCGGAAAGCGGTTTCTTGCGGCTGACCCCAAACCCAGGTGTGATTTTTCTTTAGCAGCAGGTGCAAAGGGGCCAGCGTAGTTGCCAGATTGGGGAGGAACTTCCCGTAATAGTTTACGAGACCGAGAAAAGAACAAAGATGCGAAGTGTCAGTCGGGGTGGGGGCATGTTGAATTGCACGCACCTTCTCTGCGACGGGGTGCAGACCCTCGCGGTCCACCCGATAACCTAGGTAGACTACTTCTTTTGCCTGAAATACGCACTTTGTGTGACGTAAACGGACTCCAGCCTCCGAAAGGCGTTTAAGGACAGCCCCCAGATTTTCCAAATGCTCTTGCTCCGACGTCCCTGTAATCAACACGTCATCTAGGTAGACAGCAACACGTGGTAAACCTCTCAAAATGCCCTCCATAACACGTTGAAAAATTGCGCAGGCAGAGGATACTCCAAAGGGCAACCGTGTATATTCATACAGGCCCCGGTGTGTACTAATCGTTACATATGGTCGGGAGGCAGGGTCCAGCTCCAACTGCAGGTAGGCGTGACTCATATCTAATTTTATGAATGAGAGTCCGCCTGCAAGTTTCGCGTAGAGATCCTCTATGCGAGGCATTGGGTATCGGTCGAGTCGGGAAACTGTATTCACTGTAAGTTTATAGTCGCCACACAAGCGAACTGTGGCATCTGGCTTCATTACAGCTACAATTGGTGCTGCCCAGTCAGCAAAACGGACCGGCCTGATAATACCCAAACTCTCCAAACGAGTGAGCTCCCCTTCTACCTTCTCGAGCAAAGCGTAAGGCACTGGGCGCGCCCGGAAATAGCGCGGCGTGGCTCCTGGTTCAACTTGGATACGGGCTACGGCCCCTTTTATTTTCCCCAGACCAGGCTGGAATACCTCTGGGTATCGTCCTAGCACCTCAGTCAACCCTCCAGAAACTGTTTGGAGGATGTGCTGCCATTGCAACCGCAAATGGCGCAACCAGTCCCGACCCAACAGGCTGGGCCCATGGCCACGCACTACGATAAGTGGGAAACGCCCCTCCTGGCGTCCATAGACAACAGGGGTCATTGTAGTTCCTGCAATGTCCAGTGGTTCCCCCGTGTAGGTGGCCAACCTGGCCTGTGAGTCAGTTAGTGTAAGGGTCTGTATACCCTGCTTGATGCGGTCGAATGTCCTCTGGGCGATCACGGAGACCGCTGCGCCAGTATCCAACTCCATCTCCAGTGGGTGGCCATTGACCCGTACTGTCACCTTAATGGGGGCCACACGGGGAGCTGCCACACAATGCAGCTGCAGGCAGTCGTCCTCCGTCTCCGCGTCCTCAGGAGTGGTCGCCGCAGGTTCATCCACATGGAAGGTACGGCCTCTGGGCTGGTCCCAGTTTCGGTCGGAACGACGGCGCCTCTGGCGTCCCCAGGACCGCCGTCCGCGACGGGGTCGGCGCCTACAAGTCTGACACGGACATGGCTCCTCATCCATTGGCTCTGGAGAAGGCTCCCTTCGGGGAGGAATGTCCGATGGCCACTGGCGTCGGTCTGGTCGTTGCCTCGCCCAAGGTACCGCAGGAGTGCGGGGGGACGTTTTTGGGCGGAAAGGGTTGCGCCCCAAGGCATGCACTTCCATTCCCTGTAGCTCCTGTACTCCTCGCTCTGCGCTCTCTCGGGACAAGACTATTTGTATTGCCTGTTGAAAAGTCAATGTTGGCTCCGCTAACAACTTTCTCTGGGTGGCCGCATTGTTAATACCGCAAACCAAAGCGTAACAGTTCTGACAAGGTCTCACCATAGTCACAGTATTCCGCAATCCCGCGTAGCCTGGATAAAAAATCGTCAAGGGATTCTCCAGGGGTCCTCTCAGCGGTATTAAACCGGTAACGCTGGACTATCGTGGACGGGGTTGGGTTAAAGTGTTGCCCCACTATATTCACAAGTTCATCAAACGTTTTGGTGTCCGGCGCAGCTGGGTACGTAAAGCTCCTAATCACCCCAAACGTATGCGGGCCGCAGGCGGTGAGCAATATGACCACCTGGCGCTCGTTTTCAGTGATATTGTTTGTCCGGAAATAGTAACGCATCCGTTGTGTGTACTGGTTCCAGCTTTCCAGCGCAGCATCAAAAACATCCAAACGTCCGTACAGAGGCATGGTGTAACAGAAAACAACTTCCAACCTGTATCCAACAAAAATCCAGGGAGGTGGCTTCAGCAGTGTAGACAGCTATTCACTTTTACCTTCGTCACCAGTTTTGTAAGGGCCCCGAAGAATCCAGCACGAGTTTTAAGGATACAAAATAATAACGTTTATTTACTATAACAATATATACATAACAGTAGCAGTAACTTCCCTTGCTACCTTCTCCTTCCTCCTGGTTCCTGGACTGGCCAGCTTATTTATAGTAGGAGTTTCTCCGCCCCCCCTCATTGGGGAAGTTCATACTCCCATAGGGTTGTGGATAGTCATTAGTCCCCAGCCAATCGTCAGTAGGCAGGTTATAACATCACCACTGATGTATTAGACTGTATATATATGGGTTTTACGGTAAGGCCCCTGTACTACAGTTACGGGGGTAGATCCCTGCCTGCTGGCTCCGCCCAGTAGGCGGAGTATAAATATGTGTGCTTTCCGTACAGCAGCCATTTTGTCAGCTTCTGTAGGAGGCCACACATTTCTGTGTAATAAAGCCTCGAATACATCCTACTCTCGTCTCGTCGTAATTGATAGCGCATCATGGACCTCCCCAGACTTGTTGGGTTCTGGACTGCTTTCTTCGAGGCGATGTCCAAGGTTGTGGGAGTGAGGGTGGAGCCGTGCCCGAGAGTGGCAATCTTCGGGGTATCGGAGCAGTCAGAGTTACACATGGAGAGGGGGGCCGACGCCCTTGCTTTCGCTTCCCTAATCGAACGCCGGAGAATCCTGCTCGGCTGGCGATCGGCAGCACCACCCACAGCTGCAGACTGGCTCGCTGACCTCTCGGAATTTCTCCACCTGGAGAGGATTAAGTTCACCATCCGAGGGTCGGACGAGGGCTTTGTGGGGGACATTCATCAGCCTGACCCAAGCCAACAATGGATAGGAAGGAGGGGGGGAACCAATAGGAGGCAACAGGACCATACAAAGCAGACAGGAATATGTGGCGGGAGGGACCACGATGGAGGGCCAAAGGAAATACCAGGAAGGGACCCAGGGAAAGAGCACAGCGGGCCCACCACACAAAGCCATTGGAATAAAATCAAGATGAATGATCGATTATAACATCCACTGCGGAAGGAGAGGACTAAAAAGGAGCCCGAATAACAGAAAAGGCGCAGCAGCGCTAAGCATTACACCACCATGCTGCACGCGTTCCCTCAGCACTGACCCTCCGACAGCGCGGCTCCCTCAGCACTGACCCTCCGACAGGGCGGCGCTGCCTCAGCACTGACCCTCCGACAGTGCGGCGTTCCCTCAGCACTGACCCTCCGACAGTGCGGCGTTCCCTCAGCACTGACCCTCCGACAGTGCGGCGCTGCCTCAGCACTGACCATCCGACAGTGCGGCGTTCCCTCAGCACTGACCCTCCGACAGTGCGGCGCTCCCACAGCACTGACCCTCCGACAGTGCGGCACTCCCTCAGCACTGACCCTCCGGCAGGGCGGCGCTCCCTCAGCACTGACCCTCCGGCAGGGCGGCACTCCCTCAGCACTGTCCCTCTGACAGTGCGGCGCTCCCTCAGCACTGACCCTCCGACAGTGCGGCGCTCCCTCAGCACTGACCCTCCGACAGTGCGGCGCTCCCTCAGCACTGACCCTCCGACAGTGCGGCGCTCCCTCAGCACTGACCCTCCGACAGTGCGGCGTTCCCTCAGCACTGACCCTCCGACAGTGCGGCGCTGCCTCAGCACTGACCATCCGACAGTGCGGCGCTCCCTCAGCACTGAACCTCCGACAGTGCGGCGCTCCCTCAGCACTGACCCTCTGATAGTGCGGCATTCCCTCAGCACTGACCCTCCGACAGTGCGCCGCTCCCTCAGTACTGACCCTCCGGCAGGGCGGCGTTTCCCCAGCACTGACCCTCCGACAGTACGGCGCTCCCTCAGCACTGACCCTCCGACCGTGCAGCACTCCCTCAGCACTGACCCTCCGACAGTGCAGCACTCCATCAGCACTGACCCTCTGACAGTGCGGCGCTCCCTCAGCACTGACCTTCCGACAGGGCGGCGCTCCCACAGCACTGACCCTCCAACAGTGCAGCACTCCCTCAGCACTGACCCTCCGGCAATGCTGCGCTCCCACAGCACTGAATCTCCGACAGTGCGGCGCTCCCTCAGCGCTAACCCTCAGACAGTGCGGCGCTCCCTCAGCACTGACCCTCCGACAGTGCGGCGCTCCCTCAGCACTGACCCTCCAATAGTGCGGCGCTCCCTCAGTACTGACCCTCCGACAGTGCGACGCTCCCTCAGCACTGACCCCCCGACAGTACAGCGGTTCATCAACACTGGCCCTCCGACAGTGCGACGCTCCCTCAGCACTGGCCCCCGACAGTGCAGCGGTCCCTCAACACTGACCCTCCGACAGTGCAGTGCTCCCTCAGTACTGGCCCTCCGACTGTGCGACGCTCCCTCAGCACTGACCCCCCGACAGAGCAGCGCTCCCTCAGCACTGACCCTCCGACAGTGCGGCACTCCCTCAGCACTGACCCTCCGACAGTGCGACGCTCCCTCAGCACTGACCCCCCGACAGAGCAGCGCTCCCTCAGCACTGACCCTCCGACAGTGCGACGCTCCCTCAGCACTGACCCCCCGACAGAGCAGCGCTCCCTCAGCACTGACCCTCCGACAGTGCGACGCTCCCTCAGCACTGACCCCCCGACAGTGCGACGCTCCCTCAGCACTGACCCTCTGACAGTGCGGCGCACCCTCAGCACTGACCCTCCGACAGTGCGGCACTCCCTCAGCACTGACCCACCGACAGTGCGGCGCTCCCTCAGCACTGACCCTCCGACAGTGCGACGCTCCCTCAACACTGACCCTCCGACAGTGCGGCGCTCCCTCAGCACTGACCCTCCGACAGTGCGGCACTCCCTCAGCACTGACCCTCCGACAGTGCAGCACTCCCTCAGCACTGACCCTCCCACAGTGGGGCGCTCCCTCAGCACTGACCCTCCGACAGTGCGGCGCTCCCTCAGCACTGACCCTCCGACAGTGCGGCGCTCCCTCAGCACTGACCCTCCGACAGTATGGCGCTCCCTCAGCACTGACCCTCCGACAGTGCGGCGCTCCCTCAGCACTGACCCTCTGACAGTGCGGCGCACCCTCAGCACTGACCCTCCGACAGTGCGGCACTCCCTCAGCACTGACCCACCGACAGTGCGGCGCTCCCTCAGCACTGACCCTCCGACAGTGCGACGCTCCCTCAACACTGACCCTCCGACAGTGCGGCGCTCCCTCAGCACTGACCCTCCGACAGTGCGGCACTCCCTCAGCACTGACCCTCCGACAGTGCAGCACTCCCTCAGCACTGACCCTCCCACAGTGGGGCGCTCCCTCAGCACTGACCCTCCGACAGTGCGGCGCTCCCTCAGCACTGACCCTCCGACAGTGCGGCGCTCCCTCAGCACTGACCCTCCGACAGTATGGCGCTCCCTCAGCACTGACCCTCCGACAGTGCGGCGCTCCCTCAGCACTGACCCTCCGACAGTGCGGCGCACCCTCAGTACTGACCCTCCGACAGTGCGGCACTCCCTCAGCACTGACCCTCCGACAGTGCGGCGCTCCCTCAGCACTGACCCTCCGACAGTGCGGCGCACCCTCAGTACTGACCCTCCGACAGTGCGGCGCTCCTTCAGCACTGACCCTCCGACAGTGCGGCGCTCCCTCAGCACTGACCCTCCGACAGTGCGGCACTCCCTCAGCACTGACCCTCCGACAGTGCGGCGCTCCCTCAGCACTGACCCTCCGACAGTGCGGCGCTCCCTCAGTATTACTCTGCCAATATGTGTTTCGTCAAAAGAAGGGCCCCAGTGGAGGGAAAAAAGCAAGTCAGACAAAAACAGTCTTAAAATAGAAGCCCCAATTAGTCGCTAAAAGATATCTAATCAGCTGGTGGGCTTCAATTATAAGCTGTTTGAAATACTTCAGTCACACAGCACCGCTCGGACTTAAAGATCTCTACAAGGCAATTAAATCAGCTTGTTCTTCCAGCCGTCCTCTGGGACAAAGACGGACTAGATTCCTGAGTTAAGGAAACATGAGGAGCCACACGAGCAGGCCGCAGCAGCGCTAACCATGCCTGAGGGGATGTGAGCTAGATAGGGCAGCACCTCTTTGCCCTGCCGAAGCTGAAATACGGCTGAGAGAGCCCCCCACCCCCCTCCCCGAGCCTGGCCCCAGCCATTGTTCAACAACCGACCCAGCCCCCAACCCTTAAACACATCAGCACTATTCGCCTCAACAACTCCCCGTGGGAGTGAGTTCCACATTCGCCCCACTCCCCATGGGAGCGAGTCCCACATTCTCCCCACTCCCCATTGGAGCGAGTTCCACATCCTCCCCACTCCCCATGGGAGCGAGTCCCACATTCTCCTCACTCCCCGTGGGAGCGAGTCCCACATTCTCCCCACTCCCCGTGGGAGCGAGTCCCACATTCTCCTCACTCCCCGTGGGAGCGAGTCCCACATTCTCCCCACTCCCCGTGGGAGCGAGTCCCACATTGTCCTCACTCCCCGTGGGAGCGAGTCCCACACTCTCCCCACTCCCCGTGGGAGCGAGTCCCACACTCTCCCCACTCCCCGTGGGAGCGAGTCCCACATTCTCCTCACTCCCCGTGGGAGCGAGTCCCACATTCTCCCCACTCCCTGTGGGAGCGAGTTCCACATTCTCCCCACTCCCCTTGGGAGCGAGTTCCACATTCTCCCCACTCCCCGTGGGAGCGAGTTCCACATTCTCCTCACTCCCCGTGGGAGCGAGTCCCACATTCTTCCCACTCCCCGGGGGAGCGAGTCCCACATTCTCCCCACTCCCCGTGGGAGCGAGTTCCACATTCTCCCCACTCCCTGTGAGAGCGAGTTCCACATTCTCCTCACTCCCCTTGGGAGCGAGTCCCACAATCTCCCCACTCCCTGTGAGAGCGAGTTCCACATTCTCCTCACTCGCGCCCACGGGAAGTGGGGAGAATGTGGGACTCACTTCCACGGGGGAGTGGGGAGAATGTGGGACTCGCTCCCACTGGGAGTGAAGATAATGTGGAACTCGCTCCCACGGGGAGTGGGGAGAATGTGGAACTCGCTCCCACTGGGAGTGAGGAGAATGTGGAACTCGCTCCCACGGGGAGTGGGGAGAATGTAAAACTTGCTCCCACAGGGAGTGGGGAGAATGTGGTGCGAAATTCTCCGGTATCGGCACGATGTCCGCCGACTGGCGCCCAAAATGGCGCAAATCGGACAGGCATCGCGCCGCCCCAAAGGTGCGGAATGCTCCACATCTTTGGTGGCTGAGCCCCAACCTTAAGGGGCTAGGCCGGCGCCGGATGAATTTCCGCCCCGCCAGCTGGCGGAAAAGGCCTTTGGTGCCCCGCCAGCTGGCGCGGAAATGACATCTCCGGGCGGCGCATGCGCGGGAGCGTTAGCGGCCGCTGACAGTTTCCCACGCATGCGCAGTGGGGGGAGTCTCTTCTGCGTCCGCCATGGTGGAGACCGTGGCGAAGGCGGAAGGGAAAGAGTGCCCCCACGGCACAGGCCCGCCCGCGGATCGGTGGGCCCCGTTCGCGGGCCAGGCCACCGTGGCCCCCCCCCCCCGGGGCCAGATCGCCCCGCGCCCCCCCCCAGGACCCCGGAGCCCGCCCGCGCCGCTAAGTTCCGCCGGTAAGGTAGGTGGTTTAATCTACGCCGGCGGGACAGGCGTTTTAGCGGCGGGACTTCGGCCCGTCCGGGCCAGAGAATCGCCGGGGGGGGGGCCCACCAACCGGTGCGGCGCGATTCCTGCCCCCGCCGAATATCCGGTGGTGGAGAATTCGGCAACCGGCGGGGGCGGGATTCACGCCAGCCCCCGGCGATTCTCCGACCCGGCGGGATTTATTCTTGATCGTCTTATATTGATGACCACCCAGTTCTGGCCTCTCCGACTGCAAGGGAAACTTGTACATGTTCACCATCGAATCAGCTATACGAATGGGCTATTGTGGTTGTGTGCAAGTTCTCTTTAAGTACCGAGTCACCAGAGACGCGCGACATCCTCGGCTACTTGGCGGTCTTTAACCCCTGTCTAGTGGGAGCCTTTGTACAGAGAAGGCACATTGAATAAACCTCTGTTCAAGTTGCTATTCACAGTTTCGACCGTTCTGTTTCTACTGTATTGTTTGTCTAACATACAATCGGTTACAGACTGAAAACTGGCGGCGGG
This sequence comes from Scyliorhinus torazame, assembly GCF_047496885.1. NCBI lineage: Eukaryota > Metazoa > Chordata > Chondrichthyes > Carcharhiniformes > Scyliorhinidae > Scyliorhinus > Scyliorhinus torazame. Next base: position 22,760,606 of record NC_092728.1, read on the forward strand.
GAACGGATCAGAAAATATTATTATCTTTCAAACGAAATGAGAAAGCCGAACTCCGACAATCAGGACTCCAGGAGTTGATGTTGTAGCCACCTGAATTGGCCAAGTCCCGATTTAAAATGGCGAACGCCAAAGGCTGAAGGGAAATTCAGCCAACACAGGCAGAAACCAGCAGGTGCAAGTTTGCTGTGTATTAAACTCTGCAAAAGCCCAGACAGCATCGATACCAGCGTCCATCAGCATAATAATGTAGCAGCCATCTACATACTAATGAGCAATCCCCGGTGTAGCACCGTCAATATGACGCGAGGCAGGTTGAGGTGATGTCAATTGAAGGCTTTATTAAGCAGAACTTTATCCCCAGCAGCGTGGTTACAGAATGCAACTGCTGAGGGAAATGGAGGGAAAAACTGGGTTCTTATACCGGCATTCCTGGGTGGAGTCCAGTAGGTGGCAGATCCTATCAGGACCTGGCATCCCTCCACCAATAGCCTGTCGACACGTGGTGTACCGTATTACCCCTAATACATACCACCACATTCACCCCTTGTTGAAAAAAAACCCGGCGGAATGGTGGTTCGCATGGTGGTAGGGGTTTACAGAGTCGGTACTGTGCCGTAACTTTGAACAAAACACAAAATTATCGCTTCAACTGGGCCAACGGGCCAAACAGGGTCGGCATGATGCCATAACTATAACAAGACACAATAACTGAAAACGTTGAGAGTTAAAGTGATTCGATGAGCCGGATGGGCGCCCTGGTCGTCCTTTCCGATCGTCTTGGGCGTGGTGGTGAGTCGAGTCCCGTCGACTCTGGGAGCGTAGCGCTGTCCCCTGTGTCCTTACTCCTGGGCGAGTCTGGGAGGAGAACCGAACACCCCGGGAAGGGGGTGGCTGCGAGATGAACCGGCGGGAGTGAGGAGGTGGTGATTGGCGTTGGGGGGGTGTGGGTAGCTCCGGCGGGCGCCAGATCTCACAGGGAGACCGTGTCCTGTCGCCCATCGGGGTATTCCACATAGGCGTATTGCGGGTTGGTGTGAAGGAGATGCACCCGTTCCACCAACGGATCTGACTTGTGCGCCCGCACATGTTTCCGGAGCAGAATGGGTCCCGGAGCTGCTAGCCAGGTCGGAAGTGGCGTTCCAGAGGAGGACTTCCTAGGAAAGAGGAGGAGGCGCTCGTGAGGCGTTTGATTCGTGGTGGTGCACAGCAGGGACCGGATAGAGTGAAGGGCATCCGGGAGGACTTCCTGCCAGCGGGAAATTGGGAGGCTCCTAGACCGGAGGGCCAGCAGGACGGCCTTCCAGGCCGTTCCATTCTCCCTTTCTACCTGCCCGTTCCCCCGGGGGTTGTAACTGGTCGTCCTGCTCGAGGCTATGCCCCTGCTGAGCAGGAATTGACGCAGTTCGTCACTCATAAAGGAGGACCCCCTGTCGCTATGGATATAGTCGGGGAAACCGAACAGTGTAAAAATGGTACCAAGGGCTTTAATGACCGTGGACGCGATCATGTCGGGGCAGGGGATGGCGAAAGGGAAACGGGAGTATTCGTCAACGACGTTCAGGAAGTACGTGTTGCGATCGGTGGAGGGGAGGGGCCTTTGAAATCCAAACTGAGGCGTTCAAAGGGTCGAGAGGCCTTAACCAGGTGCGCTCTATCTGGCCTGAAAAAGTGCGGTTTGCACTCAGCGCAGATCTGGCAGTTTCTGGTGACTGTTCGGACGTCCTCGACGGAGTAAGGGAGGTTGCGGGCCTTAAGGAAGTGGTAGAAACGAGTGACCCCCGGGTGGCAGAGGTCCTCGTGGAGGGCTTGTAGATGGTCCACTTGTACATTGGCACATGTGCCGCGAGATAGGGCATCGGATGGCTCGTTCAGCTTTCCGGGACGATACAAGATCTCATAATTGAAGGTGGAGAGTTCGATCCTCCACCGCAAAATCTTGTCGTTCTTGATCTTGCCCCGCTGTGCATTATCGAACATGAAGGCAACCGACCGTTGGTCAGTGAGGAGAGTGAATCTCCTACCGGCCAGGTAATGCCTCCAGTGTCGCACAGCTTCCACTATTGCTTGTGCCTCCTTTTCCACTGAGGAGTGGCGGATTTCTGAAGCGTGGAGGGTTCGGGAGAAGAAGGCCACGGGTCTGCCTGCTTGGTTGAGGGTGGCCGCCAGAGCTACATCCGATGCGTCGCTCTCGACCTGGAAGGGGAGGGACTCGTTGATGGCGCGCATCGTGGCCTTTGCGATATACGTTTTGATGCGGCTAAAGGCCTGGCAAGCCTCTGTCGTCAGGGGAAGAGTAGTGGACTGGATTAGTGCACGGGCCTTGTCTGCGTACTGGGGGACCCACTGGGCGTAATAAGAAAAGAAGCCCAGGCAACGTTTCAGGGCTTTGGCACAGTGGGGGAGAGGGAACTCCATGAGGGGGCGCATGCGTTCAGGGTCGGGGCCTATCACTCCATTACGCACTACGTAGCCCAGGATGGCTAGACGATCGGTGCGGAACACGCATTTTTCTTTGTTGTAAGTGAGGTTCAGTGCGTGAGCGGTCTGGAGGAATATTTGGAGGTTGGCGTCGTGGTCCTGCTGGTCGTGGCCGCAGATGGTGATGTTGTCGAGATACGGGAACGTGGCCCGTAAACCGTGCTGGTCAACCATTCGGTCCATCTCTCGTTGGAAGACCGAGACTCGGTTCGTGACGCCGAATGGAACCCTTAAAAAGTGGTATAACCGCCCGCCTGCTTCGAAGGCAGTATAGTTGCGGTCACCGGGACGGATGGGGAGCTGGTGGTAGGCGGACTTGAGGTCCACGATGGAAAAGACCTTGTACTGTGCAATCCGATTGACCATGTCGGATATGCGGGGGAGAGGGTACGCATCTAGCTGAGTGAACCTGTTGATGGTCTGACTATGGTCGATGACCATCCTCTGTTTCTCCCCGGTCTTAACGACTACCACCTGGGCTCTCCAGGGACTGTTGCTAGCCTGGATGATGCCTTCCTTCAGCAGCCTCTGGACTTCGGAAAGGATAAATGCTCGGTCCTGGCCGCTGTACCGTCTGCTCCTTGTGGCGACGGGTTTGCAATCCGGTGTGAGGTACGCAAACAAGGAAGGCGGTTCAACCTTGAGGGTCGCGAGGCCGCAGTCAGTGGGGGTATAGGGCCGCCAAATTTAAATGTTAAACTCTGGAGGTTGCATTGGAAGTCCAACCCTAGGAGTGTGGGCGCACAGAGATGGGGGAGGACATACAGCCGGTAATTTCGGAACTCCCTCCCCTGCACCGTTAGGTTAGCGATGCAGAACCCCGTGATCTGAACGGAGTGGGATCCCGCCGCCAGGAAAATTTTCTGGGTGCTTGGCCGAATTATGAGGGAACAGCGCCTTACCGTGTCCGGCTGAATGAAGCTCTCCGTGCTCCCAGAGTCGATAAGACACGGCGTCTCGTAGCCATTCACTAGGACTGTAGTGGTTGCAGTCTGGAGCGTCCGGGGTCGCGACTGGTTGAGGGTTGTCGAAGCCAGACGTGGTTGTTGAAGTTGAGCATCGTAATCAGGCAGTATGTGGCCGTCTGTGTCTGGGTCCTTCAGCCAAGATGGCGGCGTCCACGGATCGAGCGTGGTCGGGGGTGGACAAAATGGCGGCGCCCATCTCTCCCTCGTAGCGTCCGGGGTCCAAAATGGCGGCGGCCGTTGGTCACACGTGGATCACTGGGGGGGCTGGGTCTGTGGTCCCGTTTCTTCCCCGGAGATAGCGGCGACCCCGCGGGACTTGCACACCGTCGCGTAGTGGCCTTTCTTCCCGCAGCTTTTGCAGGTAGCCGCGCGGGCCGGGCATCGCTGCCGAGGGTGTTTCGGCTGGCCGCAAAAATAGCAGCGGGGCCCCCCCGGTTGGTCTGGTGTTTTGGCCGCGCAGGTTTGCGGGGGGGGGTGTCGGAGAGTCGACCGCAGCGGGGGTCCACAGAGCCCAAGGGGCTGTAGTGCGGTCGGGGGCGTAGTCGCGGGCGTTACGCGAGGCCACATCGAGGGATGCCGCCAGGGCCCGAGCTTCTGTAAGTCCCAAGGATTCTTTCTCCAGAAGCCTCTGGCGGATCTGGGAAGAGGCCAAACCTGCCACATACGCATTGCGGACCAGGAGCTCTGTGTGTTCACTCGCTGTTACCGCCGGGCAGTTGCAGTTTCGACCCAGGATCTGCAGGGCGTTATAAAATTCATCCAGCGTTTCCCCCGGAAATTGCCGTTGTGTGGCGAGCTGGTAGCGAGCAAAAACCTGGTTGGCAGGCAGGATGTGGATATCCTTCAGCGCGGCCATGGCACCGGTGAAACCGTCCTCGTCCTCGATAAGGGAGTAGACGTCAGGACTCACCCTGGAATAGAGGACCTGCATCTTTTGTTCGTCTGTCGGTGTGCCGGGGGCCGTTCGGAGGTAGCCCTCAAAGCATGCCAGCCAGTGTTTGAAGATAGAGGCCGAGTTAGCTGCTTGGGGTGCGATGCGCAGGCACTCCGGGGTGATTCGGAGCTCCATGTTCCCACGTCGTTTTCTTCAATTTAAATTCTGCTTAATAAATTGTAGATTGGAAGAATGGGGGACCTGTTCATCGACGGGACATTTGCGAGTCTAGGGGCACTGGAGGAGAAATTTGAGTTACCCCCGGGAAATGCATTTAGATATATGCAGGTGAGGGCTTTTGTGAGGCGACAGGTGAGGGAATTTCCGTTGCTCCCGGCACAAGAAGTTCAAGATAGGGTGATCTCGGGGGTATGGGTCGGGGAGGGCAAGGTGTCGGAAATATACCAAGAGATGAAAGAGGGGGAAGCGCTAGTAGAAGAACTGAAAGGTAAATGGGAGGAGGAGCTGGGGGAGGAGATTGAGGAAGGGCTATGGGCCGACGCCCTGGGTAGGGTTAATACCTCCTCCTCGTGTGCCAGGCTCAGTCTGATACAATTTAAGGTGGTTCACAGAGCGCACTTGACAGGGGCGAGGCTGAGTAGGTTCTTTGGGGTAGAGGTCAGATGTGAAAGATGTTCAGGGAGCCCGGCGAACCATGTCCATATGTTTTGGTCATGCCCGGCACTGGAGGGTTTCTGGAGAGGAGTGGCGGGAGCAATATCCCAGGTGGTGAAAGTCCGGGTCAAGCCAAGCTGGGGGCTAGCAATATTTGGAGTAGTGGATGAGCCGGGAGTGCAGGAGGCGAAAGAGGCCGGCATTCTGGCCTTTGCGTCCCTAGTAGCCCGGCGAAGGGTCTTGCTATTGTGGAAGGAGGCGAAGCCCCCTAGCCTGGAGGCCTGGATTAACGCCATGGCGGGGTTCATAAAATTGGAGAGAATTAAGTTTGTTTTGAGAGGGTCTGCACAGGGGTTTTACAGGCGGTGGCAACCGTTCCTAGAATATCTCGCGGAGCATTAGAAGAAGGTCGATCAGCAGCAGCAGCAACCCTGGGGGGGGAAAACGAGAGACTGTCTGAGGGGATGGACGAGCGGGAGATAGCATGGAGGGTGGGGGGAAACGGTACGCGCGGCCAAGAGCCAGTGTATAAAGCTATGTAAATATATATCTTGCTCTGGGAGAATTTGCGTTATTTTGTTACGGGGGGGGGGGTATTGTTTGTAAGGGGAAAAAATTGTGTTGTTAAAAAACCTTAATAAAAATATTTTAAAAAAAAAAAAATTGTAGCACCGTCAATATGACGCGAGGCAGGTTGAGGTAATGTCAATTGAAGGCTTTATTAAGCAGAACTTTATCCCCAGCAGTGTGGTTACAGAATGCAACTGCTGAGGGAAATGGAGGGAAAAACTGGGTTCTTATACCGGCATTTCTGGGTGGAGTCCAGTAGGTGGCAGATCCTATCAGGACCTGGCATCCCTCCACCAATAGCCTGTCGACACGTGGTGTACCGTATTACCCCTAATACATACCACCACACCCGGGAACAATAGCAACATTTGGGACACACAAAATTAAGCCAGACTCCCCGGCGCCAGCAGGAGCCAACACAAAAGAGGTTAACGGACACCTCAAGACCGCCCATCGATCAGGCAACCGCTTCAGTATTGGAGAAATCGAACCAAGCGATTGGAACAAAGTCCAATCACCTAGAACCAGGTACAGGGTCCGCCCCGAAAGGTGGGAAGCCCCTGGGGACTATAAAAGTTAAGCCCCAAGTTCAAATCGTTCTCCTTGACCGGGTCACTCAGCAACGCGAAGCAACCCCTGAGAGTTAACGGTCCAAGCTGCCATATCCCTGAAGTAAGTCTCAAGTCGACGCACGCTACGAGATAGGCGCTCCTAGCTACCAGTCCATACCGGCTTTGAATCCCGCAGTTGCATATTCCAAACAAAAGGCCATTTGTTCCCCTGACCTGGTGGGCCAGTCCGAAGTTAAGTATAGGCCTGTTAGTTGTAGAAGAAGCTTAGACGTAGAATTTGTGCATGAGTAGCGATTACTGTGTATAATAAATGTGCTTTGATTTGAATCTTACTAATTGGTGTGTTGCGTTATTGATCATTACTTGGACTTGAACCTCGTGGCGGTATCATAAAGATACCTGGCGACTCGAGAGCAAAGGTTATAAAACAGAGCCAATTGAACCAACCAAAAGTTAGCAACATATTACTGGTGACATTCTGACGGGACCCGAACTAGAAATGGCTTAACCACTTTGGGAAAACCCAAAAATTTGAGTTAGAGATCCAATTGGGATTAGAAAACCACAAGTGTTCAAGCAGTTCTGATCAATCCTCATAATTTGAAGTGTGTTAAATGCATGCGTAACTAACAGGGCTATAAGGTAACACTGATAGATTTTTTGTTGTGACAAAACTGTCGGGAGTTTGTATTTCGTAAATTAGCGAAAGCCTTACCCGTAATTACAGCACCGCCTTAGTACCCGTCGTTCCAAATTTAAAAGAAGCATTCGGACAAGAAAGATGGCAATGCAGGCAATGCAGCGCCTCATGAACCCAGAGGAATTTGCGGTCGCAGCGACCAGCAGCAGTAGAGTAGGACAGTGTCCCGTATGGGAGGAAGAAATCAGGAAGGACCTCAAAGGGAAGGGATGGCCCCTTTGGAGCGAATTCTGTAACAACGAGGAAACAGGTCCCGGGAGTATAGGACATACTTGGTAGGAGAACCTGAGCAAGATTCACAAGAAGAGCTTAGGAAAAACTCGCAAGCCGATGGCAATCGTGTCCTGCTTGGCACAGTTGCGACGCACGGAGGAGGTCGTTAGGACGCTCCGGAAAGAGGTAGAAGGCATACATCGAATGAGTAAGGTCGATGTAAGTGAGGTAGAGAGAGAGAACTTAGAATTGAAGAGGAAGTTGGCAGCAAAAGACGGAGAGGTGGATGACGCCAAGTGGGCACACCAGTCTTGTCTGGTGCACTTAAGCAGCTTCCAGTCCCAGTATGAAAAGGCCTATCAGGACATGCAACGTGCAGTCCTGCTACGTGAAGAAACCGAGAAGCAGGTAGAGGCATTGCAGAGGCAGTGTAGTGACCTGAAGGCAGCGTTAAGAGCACTCCATGCTGCCACCACGGAGCAGAGACAAAGCTCATTAGACCACGCAAAGTCCCGGAAGCAGATTGCAGAGCTGCAATCTCTGCTTTCAGTTCAGAAGGATTCCAGGAAACCTTTGGAGCAAAGTTAGATGAAGAAGACGGCCCTGATTGGGAAGAATTAAACGAGACAGCGCAGAGATATGTTCAGGGAACATGTGCGCAGGGAAAGCCCCAGAAGAGAAAAGCGCCCCAACCCCCCACAGAGCAGATAGTTCAGGCTCCAATGAACCCTGTAACCACCCACCGCACAGCCACAGCAGACGACACAGAATTTTTGTATACCACCCCCTTAACAGTGACCCAATTACGGGACGCGTGCGAGAAAATCACACCGTTCCTCCCCACCTCAGACCCCCACCACTTCTTTGCCACAGTAAAGCAGCAGGCGACCATGTGCGGCCTGGATGAGCGAGAGCATGTAAAGCTCACAGTTTTGTGTCTAGACCCTTCGGTTGTAGCAGCCCTTCCCGACCCACAGAATGTAGGAGGAGGCACCCTTGCAGAAATGCATACCGCGGTCCTAGACGTGATCGGGTATAACCGGGGTGACCCCGTAGATGGCCTCAACTAAATGCAGGCAAAAGAAAACCGAGCACCCCACAGCGTTTGCTGGACACCTGTGGATCCACTTTGCAGCAGTTTTTGGAGACTTAAACCGCGCCCATTTGTCCCATGACGGTATGGCCAAATGGACCTGCACCCTTATCTCCCATGCCACAGAAACAGGACAGAAAGCGTGCACGAATTATGATCCCTCAGAGGAGGCTCATAATGAAAAATGGGTAGTAAAAAGATTGTCCCGCACCTGGGAGCAGTCTGTACAGAACAAACCCACAGTTAAAAATCCCGAAGAAAAGCAGGCAGGAGCAGACATACAAGCAGTAAAATCACACCAGAACCCCGCATGGGTAAATGAAGGAAAGAACAGCCTCCCACAAAAGTAATACGAGTGTTACAACTGTGGACAGTTGGGGCACTTTGTAAGGGAATGCAATGCCCCTAGAAAGCCACAGAGAGCCCAGCAGACAGGCACTCTAAGTAAGAATAAGACAGAGCCCATTCATAGCGTTAGCACCCGTTCAGATCAGACGGACCTGACCGGAATGGACTGACGGTGTTCGGGCTCCCCCCAGTTGGGTCTGCGACACCCTTTGGGATAGGTCCGGACGACCGGTAGTTGCAGCAAGAATTCGGGGACAGCCTATCGAGTTTCTCTGGGACACAGGAGGGTCCCGCACCACAATAAATTCCTCCACCATGTTTCAAAAGGACACGTGGCCCACTACAGCCACTATCACCCTCAGCGGCTTTACAGGCCACTCACAGCAGGGACACATCACAGCCCCTGTACCCATTCAAATTGGCAACATCACCACCAAGCACCCTGTAGTTTTAGTTGACCTGCCCCACACAGCAGAACACATTCTGGGAATCGATTTTATGAATTCCCACAACTTACCATTTGATCCAGTCAACCAGTGCGTCTGGAAAATGGCAAAATCCGCAAGAGCCCCCGCAACGCTCACAATAGGTGAATACGCAAACAAAATTAGCGCAGTAGGCGAAGTCCCGAGACCATGCTCAAGCAGCGACTCAATTCCCGATACTTTACGGTTTTGGATGTCAGTAATGGATTCTGGTCCATTCCATTGGCAAAGGCGTGCCAGTACAAATTTGCCTTCACCTTTAAAGCACAGCAGTACACGTGGACATGCCTGCCACAAGAATTCCACAACTTCCCCTCCATTTTCCACCGACAGCTGGCAAATGGTTTAGCCAAATTTCCACACCCCGAATGTCTTGTCCAGTACGTAGACGACCTACTACTGCAGACAGACACCAAGGAAGAGCACATTGAGCTTCTGTCCGAACTCCTGGAACTCTTACACTCAATTGGTTGTAAAGTTAACCCCAAAAAGGCCCAGATTTTGGAAGATAAGGTGATATATTTGGGTACAATTATCACACATGGTAAATGCGAGATCGAGCATAAAAGGATTGACTCGATTGCTAAATTGCCCCTTCCCCAGAACGTGTCAGCCCTCCGGTCGATTTTAGGACTGGTTGGCTACTGCCGAAACCACATTGACGGTTTCGCCAGCAAGGCAGCACCCCTCTCAGACTTCCCAAAGAAAGGAGCCCCCTGGGAATGGCTTCCGTAGCATACGGACGCTGTGGACTCTTTAAAACAGGCACTCATAGCAGCCCTACAAGTTCCAGACCCACTTTCCCCTTACGCTATAGAGGTGGCAAGCACAGACCGCACCCTTTCGGCCGTGCTCCTCCAGGAACGGCACGAACAGTTAAGACCCGTGGATTACGCCTCCAGAGTTTTAGATGCTGTGGAGCAGGGATTTTCAGCCTGTGAGAGGCACCTGCTCGCAGTATTCTGGGCAGTACAGTATTTTTTGTACATTACCGGACTGAACCCCATCACAATCCTCACGGAACACCCCCCCACCTAACTTTTACTGGACGGACGACTCAAGGACGGTACCGTCAGTCAGATTAGAGCAGCTAGATGGACCCTTCTTTTGCAGGGACGGGACATCACTGTTAAAAGGACAAAGACCCACACCTTTTTAGCCGACAACCAACAGTACCCCGGAACCCCCCATGAATGTGAAATTATCTCTCCACACCACAACACAGGCCCCTTTATTGTGAAAACACCCCCAGAAAGATAGGTAGTTCAACCCAGAGCCCCCAGCACACAGACACGTGCGAACCCATAAAGATATATGTGGATGGATCTTCCACAATATTAGAAGGGAAGCGCATAACAGGATGGGGTATTTATGTCGAGGACGTGCAGGGACGCGCCCTAGAAGAAATAGCAATAAAACTTCCAGGACACTTAGGCGAGCAGGCAGCAGAACCTGCGGCCATCACATATATAGTGGATCACCCAGATTCCTTCCCCAGCCCAGCAGACATATACTCGGACAGCCTCTATGTCTGCAACAGCCTCACAGAGTTCCTACCCCTGTGGAAAGCAAGAGGATTTGTTTCCGCAGACGGAAAATCCCTCCCCTCAGCCCCATTGCTCCGCCACATTTTAGAAAAAGCACAGAACAGGACTTTTGGAATAGTTAAAGTTCGAAGTCACCATCGTTCCTCCCCCCTGTAAATGTAAAGGCCGACGCACCGGCAAAAGCAGGTTCCAGGCATGGATACTTTTGGACACCCCCCGAAAGCGCACCAGTGAGTGCAGTTCAGGTCTCACAGACTAGGATCGAGGATCTAGTGCAGGCCCAGAAGCAGGACAGCAATCTCAGAGAGATTTTAAAAGAAAACTATCCAGCACCCTACGAGAGGTTTAAAAATGCTCTGACCACACATGACGGTGTGGTGTTACAAGACACCCTTTATGTGGTTCCTGAACAGGACAGGAATCAACTGATTTATTTGTTCCATGACGGTCATGGACATCAGGGAATCGATCCCACTACAGCCCACCTCAGGCACCTCTGCTGGTGGCCGAGTTTGAAAGAAGATGTTACTCACTACATTGAGAATTGTCTTATCTGTGCCCAGAATAATGCGGACAGATATGCCAAAAAGGCCCAACTCAGCCACACCCGACCCGTTAATGGCCCCTGGACTAACCTCCAGATTGCAGGAATGGTTATAAATATGTACTCGTGGTGATAGACAAGTTTACCAAATGGGTGGAAGCATTCCCATCCAGAACAAACACGGCAAAGACCACAGCCAAGATTTTAACCCACCACATCTTTACGAGATGGGAACTCCCCCGCAGCATTGAATCCGACCAAGGTTCCCATTTTACGGGACGTGTCATGAAGAACATCCTCACGATATTTGGCATTACCCAAAAATTCCACATTGCCTACCACCCACAGTCGAGTGGTATCGTGGAGCGCATGAATCGGACCCTAAAATCCACCCTCAGAAAAATGGTCCAGCAAAACAACACCACTTGGGATTCGGTCCTCCCTTTTGCGCTGATGTTTTTGCGAAATACAGTTTCAACTTCCACAGGTTACACCCCACACACCCTCATGACCGGACGCCCCATGAAAGGCACAGAATTTTTATTAGGTTTAAACTTGACCAGCCCCGAAGTGACGGCCCTCACACAAGAGAATGCAGTCAAACAATTAGTAGAGAATGTTAAAACGGCTCAGCTAGCAGCCGCAGTGAAATTGGGCACAAGAAAGAAACAGAGCAAGGCCCGTTTCGATAAGACAGTACATGCGACTGAGTTCAGTGTAGGACAGCAAGTCATGCTCTCCGTATACAACCCCAGCACATTCCTGTCACCAAAGTACTCGGGTCCGTACTCCATTGCGGACAAAGTAAGCCCTTCCGTCTACAAGATAAAGTTCCCCAATGGAAAGACTGCCTGGTTCCATATCAATCAGCTTAAAGCATATGGACCACAGTCTAACCACGCACATCACGTCATGCTCGACGCAGCAGACCACGCCCGCCCACAGCCAACGTAACCCTACCCTCCCCCAACACGTCCAGCCCAGCCATGGACTCGACCTCGACTCCACCTCCGAAATATACACTCCGCCCCGGAATGCCCACAGACTGCAGCAGCAGCGACAGCGACTGTGACTCGGACGATAGCCACAGCACGCCCCCCTACTATCCCCATGCAACAGGACCCACACCCAGCGAATCTGACCACGATTCGAGTGATCCCTTCACGATCACTTTCCTGAACAAACCCCACCACCGACCTACCATGACAACCCCGATTCAGTCTCCACAGAACTAGACATCACCTATTGGCACCGAGATAATTCGTACAAACTCGTCCGGAATGACGAGAGGGATCCCGAATCACACCAACCAGCCCTATCAGCCCTGATACACTCGAGAGTTTGGCATCCGGGAGAAGATGACGACTTTGAGTCTGACTCCCAAAACAAGAACCCCTTTGCGACCCTGTTCGCAACCGATAACTGAGGTGTCCAGATGATGTTTTAAAAGGAACCGCTTGGGAGAAAACGGTGTCCTTTCTGATGGAACCTGCAGCATGTTTTATGTTGTTTGTAGTGTTTGTTAAATGTTGTATGTCAGACCGGAAATGTTTTTTCCCACTGCCCCACGCCTTTTCGGCCGAAACCTCTGAGAATTTGTCCGCAGAGACTTGTTAAGGTCCCAGGCACCAGTTCAGAGGAACTCGTCTGTCGACGGAAACACAGACTCCCGTTCGTAACGGCTCTTCTGGTTCGAGGAAGGAACCAATACGGCAACCCCCCACGATGACTACATTTCTTGCCCGTTCTTGTCGGTTGCTCAGGCAGTGGAGAAACAGCATTGGGACCCGCCCTGCCTGGGAACCCCCCTCTGGTCAGCTACGCTCAGGTAGGGAACACACGGCATTGGTCGCCGTCCTACCCGGGGACTCCATCCATATCGTACCCGTCGCGGCCCATACGCACCTCATTTCGGAAAATTTGGTTCAAAAAGTTTTGTTTTGTTTCAGGTAACCCTTAGGTTGCCAACCCTCTGCTATTTACATCCTGAAACATTTGGATGGTAAACCGCACAGTCTGCGAGACGGCTCGCACTGGGTCAGTATTTGTAAGTGTGTCTTGTCCTGAAATTCGGTTTTTGGGGGGGAAAATGAGGGAGTCACACATAGTGACCAATTATAAAGGGAGTAATTGGCACTAAAGGACAGACAGGCTATCATATGAGATGTTAAACCAAGATAGTAGCAGACACTATGCTTGGTCACACAGAACTCCAGAAGCTCCAGGACCAGAGAAGAGAAGAGAAGAGAAGTGACAGAAGAAGAACCACGAGGACATCCTCCGCGTGGCTCATCTCCATAATGAACATTTGGTTGCGCGCAAACGCGAACCCCCTGACGCCAACCCCACCCCAGCCGTTAATGATTCACTTCCCCACAGTACCCAGAGCCCAGTTACTAGCGACACCACACCATCTTGGTGTGACAGGTTTAAAACCTGGTACTCCCTGTCCTACTTGATAGAATCCCTACAAGTATTGGCGATACTCTGCTGCATCGTGCAGACTATTCGTCTGAGAAAATGGAGAAGGAGAGCTTACCGCGCTCGCACCCCGGTATATAGGATCAGATCCCCTATTTTCGGATATGACCAGACCCCCGACCCCCACAATCTATAATAAAGAGCATTCATTTGCGTTTTGTTGTAAATAAAGAAATGTTCATGAGCAATTGTACAATCCTGAGCTTGACTTCCAAGCCAGGAAAATGTGTATAAAACTGCTATGATTTTGTTTGTATGGTTTAGGAAGTTAGTGTGATGAAATATTTAACTGAGTGTAGTTTATTAAGGATAGTTAGAGGTTCCCATTTTCTTGTTTTGTAATGCATGCCCTGTTTGACATAGCGCCCCTGAGAATTGTAAGTTAAAAATTTTTGCATAGTTATGGTCAATGTAGAGGCCATAGAAGAGTGCTCGCCGGGCCAGGGAATGAAAAACAACGCAGTTATGTGATCCTTCACACTTCGCGTTAGGATCACAAGGAGGGCTTGTAGCCACCTGAATTGGCCAAGTCCCGATTTAAAATGGCGAACGGCAAAGGCTGATGGGAAATTCAGCCAGCACAGGCAGAAACCAGCAGGTGCGGGTTTGCTGTGTATTTAACTCTGCAAAAGCCCAGACAGCATCGATACCAGCGACCATCAGCATAATAATATAGCAGCCATCTACATACTAATGAGCAATCCCCAGGAGCGGGGGAGACCAGTTGGGCCGAATGGCCTAGTTTGGCACATTAGGGATTATATGATTTACAGAAGGTCAGAAATCGCACCTGGCATCGCAACCGGTCAGGGTTCCGGGGACATAAATTCAAAGGTAAGGCCCGTGCCGGCAAACCGGGCAGATCAGGGTGACGAGCCGGTGCGTGCAGCGCTCTAAGACACGGGGGTACAGCAGGACAGAGAACAAAAGATTGGCACAGCTTGCGGTGCAAGTTAAAGCTGTGGCTGATTGGCCATTTAACTTTATTTAACAAGACCATTAATTTAAGGGAAGTTGGGAGGTCAATTATGCCAACGCATGTTGGTGTGCCAGGGCCAGAAGTACCTCAGGAGCTAACGGTCCCCGTCCCATCTGACCGTGTGACTTGCAGTTCATCTACAGAAGCAGAGATTGTACCCGAGGTGCCCGCTCCGACAAGCCAGCCCTCGGATAAACAGTCTGTATTGCCTCCGGGATAGAGATGTCCACTGGAGACACTGAAAATATACATAAGGCCGAGAATGGCACAGGTCTCAAGCGAAAAATGGACTCCAGTCCAACCTTCTGCCTTATGGACTGTGTTATTGCAAATAAATAATCGGATGTCTGCACTTGTGTGTATATGTGAATAATTTGTTAAAATATGAGTGGCTAGTTCACACTTAGTCTGTGTCTAGTATAGAGACTGGTTCACAGTGAGTCTGTGTCTAGTAGAGAGACTGGTTCACACTTAGTCTGTGTCTAGTATAGAGACTGGTTCACACTGAGTCTGTGTCTAGTATAGAGACTGGTTCACACTGAGTCTGTGTCTGGTATAGAGAATGGTTCACAGTGAGTCTGTGTCTAGTATAGAGACTGGTTCACAGTGAGTCTGTGTCTGGTATAGAGACTGGTTCACAGTGAGTCTGTGTCTAGTATAGAGACTGGTTCACAGTGAGTCTGTGTCGAGTATAGAGACTGGTTCACAGTGAGTCTGTGTCTGGTATAGAGACTGGTTCACAGTGAGTCTGTGTCTGGTATAGAGACTGGTTCACAGTGAGTCTGTGTCTAGTATAGAGACTGGTTCACAGTGAGTCTGTGTCTGGTATAGAGACTGGTTCCCAGTGAGTCTGTGTCCGGTATAGAGACTGGTTCACAGTGAGTCTGTGTCGAGTATAGAGACTGGTTCACAGTGAGTCTGTGTCTAGTATAGAGACTGTTTCACAGTGAGTCTGTGTCTGGTATAGAGACAGGTTCACACTTAGTCTGTGTCTAGTATAGAGACTGGTTCACAGTGAGTCTGTGTCTAGTATAGAGACTGGTTCACAATGAGTCTGTGTCTAGTATAGAGACTGGTTCAAAGTGAGTCTGTGTCTAGTATAGAGACTGGTTCACAGTGAGTCTGTGTCTGGTATAGAGACTGGTTCATAGTGAGTCTGTGTCTAGTATAGAGACTGGTTCACACTGTGTCTGTGTCTGGTATAGAGACTGGTTCACACTGAGTCTGTGTCTAGTAGAGAGACTGGTTCACACTGAGTCTGTGTCTGGTATAGAGACTGGTTCACAGTGAGTTTGTGTCTTGTATAGAGACTGGTTCACACTGAGTCTATGTCTAGTATAGAGACTGGTTCACACTGAGTCTGTGTCTAGTATAGAGACTGGTTCACAGTGAGTCTGTGTCTGGTATAGAGACTGGTTCACAGTGAGTCTGTGTCTGGTATAGAGACTGGTTCACAGTGAGTCTGTGTCTAGTATAGAGACTGGTTCACAGTGAGTCTGTGTCTGGTATAGAGACTGGTTCACAGTGAGTCTGTGTCTAGTATAGAGACTGGTTCACAGTGAGTCTGTGTCTGGTATAGAGACTGGTTCACAGTGAGTCAGTGTCTAGTATAGAGACTGGTTCACACTGAGTCTGTGTCTAGTAGAGAGACTGGTTCACACTGAGTCTGTGTCTGGTATAGAGACTGGTTCACAGTGAGTTTGTGTCTTGTATAGAGACTGGTTCACACTGAGTCTGTGTCTAGTATAGAGACTGGTTCACACTGAGTCTGTGTCTAGTATAGAGACTGGTTCACAGTGAGTCTGTGTCTGGTATAGAGACTGGTTCACAGTGAGTCTGTGTCTGGTATAGAGACTGGTTCACACTGAGTCTGTGTCTAGTATAGAGACTGGTTCACAGTGAGTCTGTGTCTGGTAAAGAGACTGGTTCACAGTGAGTCTGTGTCTAGTATAGAGACTGGTTCACAGTGAGTCTGTGTCTGGTATAGAGACTGGTTCACAGTGAGTTTGTGTCTAGTATAGAGACTGGTTCAAACTGAGTCTGTGTCTAGTATAGAGACTGGTTCACACTGAGTCTGTGTCTAGTATAGAGACTGGTTCACAGTGAGTCTGTGTCTGGTATGGAGACTGGTTCACAGTGAGTCTGTGTCTGGTATAGAGACTGGTTCACAGTGAGTCTGTGTCGAGGAGAGACTGGTTCACAGTGAGTCTGTGTCTGGTATAGAGACTGGTTCACAGTGAGTCTGTGTCTAGTATAGAGGCTGGTCCACACTGAGTCTGTGTCTGGTATAGAGGCTGATTCACAGTGAGTCTGTGTCTAGTATAGAGACTGGTTCACAGTGAGTCAGTGTCTGGTATAGAGGCTGGTTCACAGTGAGTCTGTGTCTGATATAGAGACTGGTTCACACTGAGTCTGTGTCTAGTATAGAGACTGGTTCACACTGAGTCTGTGTCTAGTATAGAGACTGGTTCACAGTGAGTCTGTGTCTGGTATAGAGACTGGTTCACAGTGAATCTGTGTCTGGTATAGAGACTGGTTCACAGTGAGTCTGTGTCTAGTATAGAGACTGGTTCACAGTGAGTCTGTGTCTGGTATAGAGACTGGTTCACAGTGAGTCTGTGTCTAGTATAGAGACTGGTTCACAGTGAGTCTGTGTCTGGTATAGAGACTGGTTCACAGTGAGTTTGTGTCTAGTATAGAGACTGGTTCACACTGAGTCTGTGTCTAGTATAGAGACTGGTTCACACTGAGTCTGTGTCTAGTATAGAGACTGGTTCACAGTGAGTCTGTGTCTGGTATAGAGACTGGTTCACAGTGAGTCTGTGTCTAGTATAGAGACTGGTTCACAGTGAGTCTGTGTCTGGTATAGAGACTGGTTCACAGTGAGTCTGTGTCTAGTATAGAGACTGGTTCACAGTCAGTCTGTGTCTGGTATAGAGACAGGTTCACACTGAGTCTGTGTCTAGTATAGAGACTGGTTCACACTGAGCCTGTGTCTGGTATAGAGACTGGTTCACAGTGAGTTTGTGTCTAGTATAAAGACTGGTTCACACTGAGTCTGTGTCTAGTATAGAGACTGGTTCACACTGAGTCTGTGTCTGGTATAGAGACTGGTTCACAGTGAGTCTGTGTCTGGTATAGAGACTGATTCACACTGAGTCTGTGTCTATTATAGAGACTGGTTCACACTGAGTCTGTGTCTAGTATAGAGACTGGTTCACACTGAGTCTGTATCTGGTATAGAGACTGGTTCACACTGAGTCTGTGTCTAGTATGGAGACTGGTTCACAGTGAGTCTGTGTCTGGTATAGAGACTGGTTCACAGTGAGTCTGTGTCGAGTAGAGACTGGTTCACAGTGAGTCTGTGTCTGGTATAGAGACTGGTTCACAGTGAGTCTGTGTCTAGTATAGAGACTGGTCCACACTGAGTCTGTGTCTGGTATAGAGACTGATTCACAGTGAGTCTGTGTCTAGTATAGAGACTGGTTCACAGTGAGTCTGTGTCTGGTCTTGAGACTGGTTCACAGTGAGTCTGTGTCTGGTATAGAGACTGGTTCACAGTGAGTCTGTGTCTAGTATAGAGACTGGTTCACAGTGAGTCTGTGTCTGGTATAGAGACTGGTCCACACTGAGTCTGTGTCTGGTATAGAGACTGATTTACAGTGAGTCTGTGTCTGGTATAGAGACTGGTTCACACTGAGTCTCTGTCTGGTATAGAGACTGGTTCACAGTGAGTTTGTGTCTAGCATAGAGACTTGTTCACAGTGAGTCTGTGTCTAGTATAGAGACTGGTTCACACAGAGTCTGTGTCTAGTATAGAGACTGGTCCACAGTGAGTCTGTGTCTGGTATAGAGACTGGTTCACAGTGAGTCAGTGTCTAGTATAGAGACTGGTTTAAAACTGAGTCTGTGTCTAGTATAGAGACTGGTTCACACTGAGTCTGTGTCTGGTATAGAGACTAGTTCACAGTGAGTTTGTGTCTAGAATAGAGACTGGTTCACACAAAGTCTGTCTCTAGTATAGAGACTGGTTCACAGTGAGTCTCTGTCTGGTATAGAGACTGGTTCACACTGAGTCTGTATCTAGTATAGAGACTGGTTCACACTGAGTCTGTGTCTAGTATAGAGACTGGTTCACAGTGAGTCTGTGTCTGGTATAGAGACTGGATCACAGTGAGTCTGTGTCTGGTATAGAGACTGGTTCACAGTGAGTCTGTGTCTACTATAGAGACTGGTTCACACTGAGTCTGTGTCTGGTATAGAGACTGGTTCACAGTGAGTCTGTGTCTGGTATAGAGACTGGTTCACAGTGAGTCTGTGTCTAGTATAGAGACTGGTTCACAGTGAGTCTGTGTCTGGTATAGAGACTGGTTCACAGTGAGTCTGTGTCTAGTATAGAGACTGGTTCACAGTCAGTCTGTGTCTGGTATAGAGACAGGTTCACACTGAGTCTGTGTCTAGTATAGAGACTGGTTCACACTGAGCCTGTGTCTGGTATAGAGACTGGTTCACAGTGAGTTTGTGTCTAGTATAGAGACTGGTTCACACTGAGTCTGTGTCTAGTATAGAGACTGCTTCACACTGAGTCTGTGTCTGGTATAGAGACTGGTTCACAGTGAGTCTGTGTCTGGTATAGAGACTGATTCACACTGAGTCTGTGTCTATTATAGAGACTGGTTCACACTGAGTCTGTGTCTAGTATAGAGACTGGTTCACACTGAGTCTGTGTCTGGTATAGAGACTGGTTCACACTGAGTCTGTGTCTAGTATGGAGACTGGTTCACAGTGAGTCTGTGTCTGGTATAGAGACTGGTTCACAGTGAGTCTGTGTCGAGTAGAGACTGGTTCACAGTGAGTCTGTGTCTGATATAGAGACTGGTTCACAGTGAGTCTGTGTCTAGTATAGAGACTGGTCCACACTGAGTCTGTGTCTGGTATAGAGACTGATTCACAGTGAGTCTGTGTCTAGTATAGAGACTGGTTCACAGTGAGTCTGTGTCTGGTCTTGAGACTGGTTCACAGTGAGTCTGTGTCTGGTATAGAGACTGGTTCACAGTGAGTCTGTGTCTAGTATAGAGACTGGTTCACAGTGAGTCTGTGTCTGGTATAGAGACTGGTCCACACTGAGTCTGTGTCTGGTATAGAGACTGATTCACAGTGAGTCTGTGTCTGGTATAGAGACTGGTTCACACTGAGTCTCTGTCTGGTATCGAGACTGGTTCACAGTGAGTTTGTGTCTAGTATAGAGACTTGTTCACAGTGAGTCTGTGTCTAGTATAGAGACTGGTTCACACAGAGTCTGTGTCTAGTATAGAGACTGGTCCACAGTGAGTCTGTGTCTGGTATAGAGACTGGTTCACAGTGAGTCAGTGTCTAGTATAGAGACTGGTTTAAATCTGAGTCTGTGTCTAGTATAGAGACTGGTTCACACTGAGTCTGTGTCTGGTATAGAGACTGGTTCACAGTGAGTTTGTGTCTAGTATAGAGACTGGTTCACACAAAGTCTGTGTCTAGTATAGAGACTGGTTCACAGTGAGTCTGTGTCTGGTATAGAGACTGGTTCACACTGAGTCTGTATCTAGTATAGAGACTGGTTCACACTGAGTCTGTGTCTAGTATAGAGACTGGTTCACAGTGAGTCTGTGTCTGGTATAGAGACTGGATCACAGTGAGTCTGTGTCTGGTATAGAGACTGGTTCACAGTGAGTCTGTGTCTACTATAGAGACTGGTTCACACTGAGTCTGTGTCTGGTATAGAGACTGGTTCACAGTGAGTCTGTGTCTGGCATAGAGACTGGTTCACACTGAGTCTGTGTCTGGCATAGAGACTGGTTCACAGTGAGTCTGTGTCTAGTATAGAGACTGGTTCACAGTGAGTCTGTGTCTGGTATAGAGACTGGTTCACAGTGAGTCTGTGTCTGGTATAGAGACTGGTTCACAGTGAGTCTGTGTCTAGTATAGAGACTGGTTCACAGTGAGTCTGTGTCTGGTATAGAGACTGGTTCACAGTGAGTCTGTGTCTAGTATAGAGACTGGTTCACAGTGAGTCTGTGTCTGGTATAGAGACAGGTTCACAGTGAGTCTGTGTCTAGTATAGAGACTGGTTCACAGTCAGGCTGTGTCTGGTATAGAGACTGGTTCACACTGAGTCTGTGTCTAGTATAGAGACTGGTTCACACTGAGCCTGTGTCTGGTATAGAGACTGGTTCACAGTCAGTTTGTGTCTAGTATAGAGACTGGTTCACACTGAGTCTGTGTCTAGTATAGAGACTGGTTCACACTGAGTCTGTGTCTGGTATAGAGACTGGTTCAAATTGAGGCTGTGTCTGGTATAGAGACTGATTCACACTGAGTCTGTGTCTGGTATAGAGACTGGTTCACAGTGAGTCTGTGTCTGGTATAGAGACTGGTTCACACTGAGTCTGTGTCTAGTATAGAGACTGGTTCACACTGAGTCTGTGTCTAGTATAGAGACTGGTTCACACTGAGTCTGTGTCTGTTATGGAGACTGGTTCACAGTCAGTCAGTGTCTAAAATAGAGACTGGTTTAAAACTGAGTCTGTGTCTAGTATAGAGACTGGTTCACAGTGAGTCTGTGTCTGGTATAGAGACTGGTTCACACTGAGTCTGTGTCTAGTATAGAGACTGGTTCACAGTGAGTCTGTGTCTGGTATAGAGCCTGGTTCACACTGAGTCTGTGTCTAGTATAGAGACTGGTTCACAGTCAGTCTGTGTCTGGTATAGAGACTGGTTCACAGTGAGTCTGTGTCTAGTATGGAGACTGGTTCACAGTGAGTCTGTGTCTAGTATAGAGACTGGTTCACACTGAGTCTGTGTCTGGTATAGAGACTGGTTCACACTGAGTCTGTGTCTAGTATAGAGACTGGTTCACAGTGAGTCTGTGTCTGGTATAGAGACTGGTTCACAGTGAGTCTGTGTCTAGTATAGAGACTGGTTCACAGTGAGTGTGTGTCTGGTATAGAGACTGGTTCACAGTGAGTCTGTGTCTAGTATAGAGACTGGTTCACAGTCAGTCTGTGTCTGGTATTGAGACTGGTTCACACGGAGTCTGTGTCTAGTATAGAGACTGGTTCACACTGAGCCTGTGTCTGGTATAGAGACTGGTTCACAGTGAGTTTGTGTCTAGTATAGAGACTGGTTCACACTGAGTCTGTGTCTAGTATAGAGACTGGTTCACACTGAGTCTGTGTCTGGTATAGAGACTGGTTAACAGTGAGTCTGTGTCTGGTATAGAGACTGATTCACACTGAGTCTGTGTCTAGTATAGAGACTGGTTCACACTGAGTCTGTGTCTAGTATAGAGACTGGTTCACACTGAGTCTGTGTCTGGTATAGAGACTGGTTCACACTGAGTCTGTGTCTAGTATGGAGACTGGTTCACAGTGAGTCTGTGTCTGGTATAGAGACTGGTTCACAGTGAGTCTGTGTCGAGGAGAGACTGGTTCACAGTGAGTCTGTGTCTGGTATAGAGACTGGTTCACAGTGAGTCTGTGTCTAGTATAGAGACTGGTCCACACTGAGTCTGCGTCTGGTATAGAGATTGATTCACAGTGAGTCTGTGTCTAGTATAGAGACTGGTTCACAGTGAGTCTGTGTCTGGTGTAGAGACTGGTTCACAGTGAGTCTGTGTCTGGTATAGAGACTGGTGCACAGTGAGTCTGTGTCTAGTATAGAGACTGGTTCACAGTGAGTCTGTGTCTGGTATAGAGACTGGTCCACACTGAGTCTGTGTCTGGTATAGAGACTGATTCACAGTGAGTCTGTGTCTGGTATAGAGACTGGTTCACACTGAGTCTCTGTCTGGTATAGAGACTGGTTCACACTGAGTCTGTGTCTAGTATAGAGACTGGTTCACACTGAGTCTGTGTCTGTTATGGAGACTGGTTCACAGTCAGTCAGTGTCTAAAATAGAGACTGGTTTAAAACTGAGTCTGTGTCTAGTATAGAGACTGGTTCACACTGAGTCTGTGTCTGGTATAGAGACTGGTTCACACAGAGTCTGTGTCTAGTATAGAGACTGGTCCACAGTGAGTCTGTGTCTGGTATAGAGACTGGTTCACAGTGAGTCAGTGTCTAGTATAGAGACTGGTTTAAAACTGAGTCTGTGTCTAGTATAGAGACTGGTTCACACTGAGTCTGTGTCTGGTATAGAGACTGGTTCACAGTGAGTTTGTGTCTAGTATAGAGACTGGTTCACACAAAGTCTGTGTCTAGTATAGAGACTGGTTCACAGTGAGTCTGTGTCTGGTATAGAGACTGGTTCACACTGAGTCTGTGTCTAGTATAGAGACTGGTTCACAGTGAGTCTGTGTCTGGTATAGAGACTGGATCACAGTGAGTCTGTGTCTGGTATAGAGACTGGTTCACAGTGAGTCTGTGTCTACTATAGAGACTGGTTCACACTGAGTCTGTGTCTGGTATAGAGACTGGTTCACAGTGAGTCTGTGTCTGGCATAGAGACTGGTTCACACTGAGTCTGTGTCTGGCATAGAGACTGGTTCACAGTGAGTCTGTGTCTAGTATAGAGACTGGTTCACAGTGAGTCTGTGTCTGGTATAGAGACTGGTTCACAGTGAGTCTGTGTCTAGTATAGAGACTGGTTCACAGTGAGTCTGTGTCTGGTATAGAGACAGGTTCACAGTGAGTCTGTGTCTAGTATAGAGACTGGTTCACAGTCAGTCTGTGTCTGGTATAGAGACTGGTTCACACTGAGTCTGTGTCTAGTATAGAGACTGGTTCACACTGAGCCTGTGTCTGGTATAGAGACTGGTTCACAGTCAGTTTGTGTCTAGTATAGAGACTGGTTCACACTGAGTCTGTGTCTAGTATAGAGACTGGTTCACACTGAGTCTGTGTCTGGTATAGAGACTGGTTCACAGTGAGGCTGTGTCTGGTATAGAGACTGATTCACACTGAGTCTGTGTCTAGTATAGAGACTGGTTCACACTGAGTCTGTGTCTAGTATAGAGACTGGTTCACACTGAGTCTGTGTCTGGTATAGAGACTGGTTCACACTGAGTCTCTGTCTAGTATGGAGACTGCTTCACACTGAGTCTGTGTCTGGTATAGAGACTGGTTCACACTGAGTCTGTGTCGAGGAGAGACTGGTTCACAGTGAGTCAGTGTCTGGTATAGAGACTGGTTCACAGTGAGTCTGTGTCTAGTATAGAGGCTGGTCCACACTGAGTCTGTGTCTGGTATAGAGACTGATTCACAGTGAGTCTGTGTCTAGTATAGAGACTGGTTCACAGTGAGTCTGTGTCTGGTATAGAGACTGGTTCACAGTGAGTCTGTGTCTGGTATAGAGACTGGTTCACAGTGAGTCTGTGTCTAGTATAGAGACTGGTTCACAGTGAGTCTGTGTCTGGTATAGAGACTGGTCCACACTGAGTCTGTGTCTGGTATAGAGACTGGTTCACACTGAATCTGTGTCTGGTATAGAGACTGGTTCACAGTGAGTTTGTGTCTTGTATAGAGACTGGTTCACACTGAGTCTGTGTCTAGTATAGAGACTGGTTCACAGTGAGTCTGTGTCTAGTATAGAAACTGGTTCACAGTGAGTCTGTGTCTGGTATAGAGACTGGTTCACAGTGAGTTTGTGTCTAGTATAGAGACTGGTTCACACTGAGTCTGTGTCTAGTATAGAGACTGGTTCACACTGAGTCTGTGTCTAGTATAGAGACTGGTTCACAGTGAGTCTGTGTCTGGTATAGAGACTGGTTCACAGTGAGTCTGTGTCTAGTATAGAGACTGGTTCACAGTGAGTCTGTGTCTGGTATAGAGACTGGTTCACAGTGAGTCTGTGTCTAGTATAGAGACTGGTTCACAGTCAGTCTGTGTCTGGTATAGAGACTGGTTCACACTGAGTCTGTGTCTAGTATAGAGACTGGTTCACACTGAGCCTGTGTCTGGTATAGAGACTGGTTCACAGTGAGTTTGTGTCTAGTATAGAGACTGATTCACACTGAGTCTGTGTCTAGTATAGAGACTGGTTCACACTGAGTCTGTGTCTGGTATAGAGACTGGTTCACAGTGAGTCTGTGTCTGGTATAGAGACTGATTCACACTGAGTCTGTGTCTAGTATAGAGACTTGTTCACACTGAGTCTGTGTCTAGTATAGAGACTGGTTCACACTGAGTCTGTGTCTGGTATAGAGACTGGTTCACACTGAGTCTGTGTCTAGTATGGAGACTGGTTCACAGTGAGTCTGTGTCTGGTATAGAGACTGGTTCACAGTGAGTCTGTGTCGAGGAGAGACTGGTTCACAGTGAGTCTGTGTCTGGTATAGAGACTGGTTCACAGTGAGTCTGTGTCTAGTATAGAGACTGGTCCACACTGAGTCTGTGTCTGGTATAGAGACTGATTCACAGTGAGTCTGTGTCTAGTATAGAGACTGGTTCACAGTGAGTCTGTGTCTGGTGTAGAGACTGGTTCACAGTGAGTCTGTGTCTGGTATAGAGACTGGTTCACAGTGAGTCTGTGTCTAGTATAGAGACTGGTTCACAGTGAGTCTGTGTCTGGTATAGAGACTGGTCCACACTGAGTCTGTGTCTGGTATAGAGACTGATTCACAGTGAGTCTGTGTCTGGTATAGAGACTGGTTCACACTGAGTCTCTGTCTGGTATAGAGACTGGTTCACAGTGAGTCTGTGTCTGGTATAGAGACTGGTTCACACTGAGTCTGTGTCTAGTATAGAGACTGGTTCACACTGAGTCTGTGTCTAGTATAGAGACTGGTTCACACTAAGTCTGTGTCTGTTATGGAGACTGGTTCACCAGTCAGTCAGTGTCTAAAATAGAGACTGGTTTAAAACTGAGTCTGTGTCTAGTATAGAGACTGGTTCACAGTAAGTCTGTGTCTGGTACAGAGACTGGTTCACACTGAGTCTGTGTCTAGTATAGAGACTGGTACACAGTGAGTCTGTGTCTGGTATAGAGCCTGGTTCACACTGAGTCTGTGTCTAGTATAGAGACTGGTTCACAGTCAGTCTGTGTCTGGTATAGAGACTGGTTCGCAGTGAGTCTGTGTCTAGTATAGAGACTGGTTCACACTGAGTCTGTGTCTGGTATAGAGACTGGTTCACACTGAGTCTGTGTCTAGTATAGAGACTGGTTCTCAGTGAGTCTGTGTCTGGTATAGAGACTGGTTCACAGTGAGTCTGTGTCTAGTATAGAGACTGGTTCACAGTGAGTGTGTGTCTGGTATAGAGACTGGTTCACAGTGAGTCTGTGTCTAGTATGGAGACTGGTTCACAGTCAGTCTGTGTCTAGTATAGAGACTGGTTCACACTGAGTCTGTGTCTAGTATAGAGACTGGTTCACAGTGAGTCTGTGTCTGGTATAGAGACTGGTTCACAGTGAGTCTGTGTCTAGTATAGAGACTGGTTCACAGTGAGTCTGTGTCTGGTATAGAGACTGGTTCACAGTGAGTCTGTGTCTAGTATAGAGACTGGTTCACAGTCAGTCTGTGTCTGGTATAGAGACTGGTTCATACTGAGTCTGTGTCTAGTATAGAGACTGGTTCACACTGAGCCTGTGTCTGGTATAGAGACTGGTTCACAGTGAGTTTGTGTCTAGTATAGAGACTGGTTCACACTGAGTCTGTGTCTAGTATAGAGACTGGTTCACACTGAGTCTGTGTCTGGTATAGAGACTGGTTCACAGTGAGTCTGTGTCTGGTATAGAGACTGATTCACACTGAGTCTGTGTCTAGTATAGAGACTTGTTCACACTGAGTCTGTGTCTAGTATAGAGACTGGTTCACACTGAGTCTGTGTCTGGTATAGAGACTGGTTCACACTGAGTCTGTGTCTAGTATGGAGACTGGTTCACAGTGAGTCTGTGTCTGGTATAGAGACTGGTTCACAGTGAGTCTGTGTCGAGGAGAGACTGGTTCACAGTGAGTCTGTGTCTAGTATAGAGACTGGTCCACACTGAGTCTGTGTCTGGTATAGAGACTGATTCACAGTGAGTCTGTGTCTAGTATAGAGACTGGTTCACAGTGAGTCTGTGTCTGGTGTAGAGACTGGTTCACAGTGAGTCTGTGTCTGGTATAGAGACTGGTTCACAGTGAGTCTGTGTCTAGTATAGAGACTGGTTCACAGTGAGTCTGTGTCTGGTATAGAGACTGGTCCACACTGAGTCTGTGTCTGGTATAGAGACTGATTCACAGTGAGTCTGTGTCTGGTATAGAGACTGGTTCACACTGAGTCTCTGTCTGGTATAGAGACTGGTTCACAGTGAGTCTGTGTCTGGTATAGAGACTGATTCACACTGAGTCTGTGTCTAGTATAGAGACTTGTTCACACTGAGTCTGTGTCTAGTATAGAGACTGGTTCACACTGAGTCTGTGTCTGGTATAGAGACTGGTTCACACTGAGTCTGTGTCTAGTATGGAGACTGGTTCACAGTGAGTCTGTGTCTGGTATAGAGACTGGTTCACAGTGAGTCTGTGTCGAGGAGAGACTGGTTCACAGTGAGTCTGTGTCTGGTATAGAGACTGGTTCACAGTGAGTCTGTGTCTAGTATAGAGACTGGTCCACACTGAGTCTGTGTCTGGTATAGAGACTGATTCACAGTGAGTCTGTGTCTAGTATAGAGACTGGTTCACAGTGAGTCTGTGTCTGGTGTAGAGACTGGTTCACAGTGAGTCTGTGTCTGGTATAGAGACTGGTTCACAGTGAGTCTGTGTCTAGTATAGAGACTGGTTCACAGTGAGTCTGTGTCTGGTATAGAGACTGGTCCACACTGAGTCTGTGTCTGGTATAGAGACTGATTCACAGTGAGTCTGTGTCTGGTATAGAGACTGGTTCACACTGAGTCTCTGTCTGGTATAGAGACTGGTTCACAGTGAGTCTGTGTCTGGTATAGAGACTGGTTCACACTGAGTCTGTGTCTAGTATAGAGACTGGTTCACACTGAGTCTGTGTCTAGTATAGAGACTGGTTCACACTGAGTCTGTGTCTGTTATGGAGACTGGTTCACAGTCAGTCAGTGTCTAAAATAGAGACTGGTTTAAAACTGAGTCTGTGTCTAGTATAGAGACTGGTTCACAGTAAGTCTGTGTCTGGTACAGAGACTGGTTCACACTGAGTCTGTGTCTAGTATAGAGACTGGTTCACAGTGAGTCTGTGTCTGGTATAGAGCCTGGTTCACACTGAGTCTGTGTCTAGTATAGAGACTGGTTCACAGTCAGTCTGTGTCTGGTATAGAGACTGGTTCGCAGTGAGTCTGTGTCTAGTATGGAGACTGGTTCACAGTGAGTCTGTGTCTAGTATGGAGACTGGTTCACACTGAGTCTGTGTCTGGTATAGAGACTGGTTCACACTGAGTCTGTGTCTAGTATAGAGACTGGTTCTCAGTGAGTCTGTGTCTGGTATAGAGACTGGTTCACAGTGAGTCTGTGTCTAGTATAGAGACTGGTTCACAGTGAGTGTGTGTCTGGTATAGAGACTGGTTCACAGTGAGTCTGTGTCTAGTATGGAGACTGGTTCACAGTCAGTCTGTGTCTAGTATAGAGACTGGTTCACACTGAGTCTGTGTCTAGTATAGAGACTGGTTCACAGTGAGTCTGTGTCTGGTATAGAGACTGGTTCACAGTGAGTCTGTGTCTAGTATAGAGACTGGTTCACAGTGAGTCTGTGTCTGGTATAGAGGCTGGTTCACAGTGAGTCTGTGTCTAGTATAGAGACTGGTTCACAGTCAGTCTGTGTCTGGTATAGAGACTGGTTCACACTGAGTCTGTGTCTAGTATAGAGACTGGTTCACACTGAGCCTGTGTCTGGTATAGAGACTGGTTCACAGTGAGTTTGTGTCTAGTATAGAGACTGGTTCACACTGAGTCTGTGTCTAGTATAGAGACTGGTTCACACTGAGTCTGTGTCTGGTATAGAGACTGGTTCACAGTGAGTCTGTGTCTGGTATAGAGACTGATTCACACTGAGTCTGTGTCTAGTATAGAGACTTGTTCACACTGAGTCTGTGTCTAGTATAGAGACTGGTTCACACTGAGTCTGTGTCTGGTATAGAGACTGGTTCACACTGAGTCTGTGTCTAGTATGGAGACTGGTTCACAGTGAGTCTGTGTCTGGTATAGAGACTGGTTCACAGTGAGTCTGTGTCGAGGAGAGACTGGTTCACCGTGAGTCTGTGTCTAGTATAGAGACTGGTCCACACTGAGTCTGTGTCTGGTATAGAGACTGATTCACAGTGAGTCTGTGTCTAGTATAGAGACTGGTTCACAGTGAGTCTGTGTCTGGTGTAGAGACTGGTTCACAGTGAGTCTGTGTCTGGTATAGAGACTGGTTCACAGTGAGTCTGTGTCTAGTATAGAGACTGGTTCACAGTGAGTCTGTGTCTGGTATAGAGACTGGTCCACACTGAGTCTGTGTCTGGTATAGAGACTGATTCACAGTGAGTCTGTGTCTGGTATAGAGACTGGTTCACACGGAGTCTCTGTCTGGTATAGAGACTGGTTCACAGTGAGTCTGTGTCTGGTATAGAGACTGGTTCACACTGAGTCTGTGTCTAGTATAGAGACTGGTTCACACTGAGTCTGTGTCTAGTATAGAGACTGGTTCACACTGAGTCTGTGTCTGTTATGGAGACTGGTTCACAGTCAGTCAGTGTCTAAAATAGAGACTGGTTTAAAACTGAGTCTGTGTCTAGTATAGAGACTGGTTCGCAGTGAGTCTGTGTCTGGTATAGAGACTGGTTCACACTGAGTCTGTGTCTAGTATAGAGACTGGTTCACAGTGAGTCTGTGTCTGGTATAGAGCCTGGTTCACACTGAGTCTGTGTCTAGTATAGAGACTGGTTCACAGTCAGTCTGTGTCTGGTATAGAGACTGGTTCACAGTGAGTCTGTGTCTAGTATGGAGACTGGTTCACAGTGAGTCTGTGTCTAGTATAGAGACTGGTTCACACTGAGTCTGTGTCTGGTATAGAGACTGGTTCACACTGAATCTGTGTCTAGTATAGAGACTGGTTCACAGTGAGTCTGTGTCTGGTATAGAGACTGGTTCACAGTGAGTCTGTGTCTAGTATAGAGACTGGTTCACAGTGAGTGTGTGTCTGGTATAGAGACTGGTTCACAGTGAGTCTGTGTCTAGTATAGAGACTGGTTCACAGTCAGTCTGTGTCTGGTATAGAGACTGGTTCACACGGAGTCTGTGTCTAGTATAGAGACTGGTTCACACTGAGCCTGTGTCTGGTATAGAGACTGGTTCACAGTGAGTTTGTGTCTAGTATAGAGACTGGTTCACACTGAGTCTGTGTCTAGTATAGAGACTGGTTCACACTGAGTCTGTGTCTGGTATAGAGACTGGTTCACAGTGAGTCTGTGTCTGGTATAGAGACTGATTCACACTGAGTCTGTGTCTAGTATAGAGACTGGTTCACACTGAGTCTGTGTCTAGTATAGAGACTGGTTCACACTGAGTCTGTGTCTGGTATAGAGACTGGTTCACACTGAGTCTGTGTCTAGTATGGAGACTGGTTCACAGTGAGTCTGTGTCTGGTATAGAGACTGGTTCACAGTGAGTCTGTGTCGAGGAGAGACTGGTTCACAGTGAGTCTGTGTCTGGTATAGAGACTGGTTCACAGTGAGTCTGTGTCTAGTATAGAGACTGGTCCACACTGAGTCTGCGTCTGGTATAGAGATTGATTCACAGTGAGTCTGTGTCTAGTATAGAGACTGGTTCACAGTGAGTCTGTGTCTGGTGTAGAGACTGGTTCACAGTGAGTCTGTGTCTGGTATAGAGACTGGTTCACAGTGAGTCTGTGTCTAGTATAGAGACTGGTTCACAGTGAGTCTGTGTCTGGTATAGAGACTGGTCCACACTGAGTCTGTGTCTGGTATAGAGACTGATTCACAGTGAGTCTGTGTCTGGTATAGAGACTGGTTCACACTGAGTCTCTGTCTGGTATAGAGACTGGTTCACAGTGAGTCTGTGTCTGGTATAGAGACTGGTTCACACTGAGTCTGTGTCTAGTATAGAGACTGGTTCACACTGAGTCTGTGTCTAGTATAGAGACTGGTTCACACTGAGTCTGTGTCTGTTATGGAGACTGGTTCACAGTCAGTCAGTGTCTAAAATAGAGACTGGTTTAAAACTGAGTCTGTGTCTAGTATAGAGACTGGTTCACACTGAGTCTGTGTCTGGTATAGAGACTGGTTCACACTGAGTCTGTGTCTAGTATGGAGACTGGTTCACAGTGAGTCTGTGTCTGGTATAGAGACTGGTTCACAGTGAGTCTGTGTCGAGGAGAGACTGGTTCACAGTGAGTCTGTGTCTGGTATAGAGACTGGTTCACAGTGAGTCTGTGTCTAGTATAGAGACTGGTCCACACTGAGTCTGTGTCTGGTATAGAGACTGATTCACAGTGCGTCTGTGTCTAGTATAGAGACTGGTTCACAGTGAGTCTGTGTCTGGTGTAGAGACTGGTTCACAGTGAGTCTGTGTCTGGTATAGAGACTGGTTCACAGTGAGTCTGTGTCTAGTATAGAGGCTGGTTCACAGTGAGTCTGTGTCTGGTATAGAGACTGGTCCACATTGAGTCTGTGTCTGGTATAGAGACTGATTCACAGTGAGTCTGTGTCTGGTATAGAGACTGGTTCACACTGAGTCTCTGTCTGGTATAGAGACTGGTTCACACTGAGTCTGTGTCTAGTATGGAGACTGGTTCACACTGAGTCTGTGTCTGGTATAGAGACTGGTTCATAGTGAGTCTGTGTCGAGGAGAGACTGGTTCACAGTGAGTCAGTGTCTGGTATAGAGACTGGTTCACAGTGAGTCTGTGTCTAGTATAGAGACTGGTTCACAAAGAGTCTGTGTCTAGTATAGAGACTGGTCCACAGTGAGTCTGTGTCTGGTATAGAGACTGATTCACAGTGAGTCAGTGTCTAGTATAGAGACTGATTCACACTGAGTCTGTGTCTAGTATAGAGACTGGTTCACACTGAGTCTGTGTCTAGTATAGAGACTGGTTCACACTGAGTCTGTGTCTGGTATAGAGACTCGTTCACACTGAGTCTGTGTCTAGTATGGAGACTGGTTCACACTGAGTCTGTGTCTGGTATAGAGACTGGTTCACAGTGAGTCTGTGTCGAGGAGAGACTGGTTCACAGTGAGTCAGTGTCTGGTATAGAGACTGGTTCACAGTGAGTCTGTGTCTAGTATAGAGACTGGTTCACACAGAGTCTGTGTCTAGTATAGAGACTGGTCCACAGTGAGTCTGTGTCTGGTATAGAGACTGGTTCACAGTGAGTCAGTGTCTAGTATAGAGACTGGTTTAAAACTGATTCTGTGTCTAGTATAGAGACTGGTTCACACTGAGTCTGTGTCTGGTATAGAGACTGGTTCACAGTGAGTTTGTGTCTAGTATAGAGACTGGTTCACACAAAGTCTGTGTCTAGTATAGAGACTGGTTCACAGTGAGTCTGTGTCTGGTATAGAGACTGGTTCACACTGAGTCTGTGTCTAGTATAGAGACTGGTTCACACTGAGTCTGTGTCTGGTATAGAGACTGGTTCACACTGAGTCTGTGTCTAGTATGGAGACTGGTTCACAGTGAGTCTGTGTCTGGTATAGAGACTGGTTCACAGTGAGTCTGTGTCGAGGAGAGACTGGTTCACAGTGAGTCTGTGTCTGGTATAGAGACTGGTTCACAGTGAGTCTGTGTCTAGTATAGAGACTGGTCCACACTGAGTCTGTGTCTGGTATAGAGACTGATTCACAGTGCGTCTGTGTCTAGTATAGAGACTGGTTCACAGTGAGTCTGTGTCTGGTGTAGAGACTGGTTCACAGTGAGTCTGTGTCTGGTATAGAGACTGGTTCACAGTGAGTCTGTGTCTAGTATAGAGGCTGGTTCACAGTGAGTCTGTGTCTGGTATAGAGACTGGTCCACACTGAGTCTGTGTCTGGTATAGAGACTGATTCACAGTGAGTCTGTGTCTGGTATAGAGACTGGTTCACACTGAGTCTCTGTCTGGTATAGAGACTGGTTCACACTGAGTCTGTGTCTAGTATGGAGACTGGTTCACACTGAGTCTGTGTCTGGTATAGAGACTGGTTCACAGTGAGTCTGTGTCGAGGAGAGACTGGTTCACAGTGAGTCAGTGTCTGGTATAGAGACTGGTTCACAGTGAGTCTGTGTCTAGTATAGAGACTGGTTCACACAGAGTCTGTGTCTAGTATAGAGACTGGTCCACAGTGAGTCTGTGTCTGGTATAGAGACTGGTTCACAGTGAGTCAGTGTCTAGTATAGAGACTGATTCACACTGAGTCTGTGTCTAGTATAGAGACTGGTTCACACTGAGTCTGTGTCTAGTATAGAGACTGGTTCACACTGAGTCTGTGTCTGGTATAGAGACTCGTTCACACTGAGTCTGTGTCTAGTATGGAGACTGGTTCACACTGAGTCTGTGTCTGGTATAGAGACTGGTTCACAGTGAGTCTGTGTCGAGGAGAGACTGGTTCACAGTGAGTCAGTGTCTGGTATAGAGACTGGTTCACAGTGAGTCTGTGTCTAGTATAGAGACTGGTTCACACAGAGTCTGTGTCTAGTATAGAGACTGGTCCACAGTGAGTCTGTGTCTGGTATAGAGACTGGTTCACAGTGAGTCAGTGTCCAGTATAGAGACTGGTTTAAAACTGAGTCTGTGTCTAGTATAGAGACTGGTTCACACTGAGTCTGTGTCTGGTATAGAGACTGGTTCACAGTGAGTTTGTGTCTAGTATAGAGACTGGTTCACACAAAGTCTGTGTCTAGTATAGAGACTGGTTCACAGTGAGTCTGTGTCTGGTATAGAGACTGGTTCACACTGAGTCTGTGTCTAGTATAGAGACTGGTTCACACTGAGTCTGTGTCTAGTATAGAGACTGGTTCACAGTGAGTCTGTGTCTGGTATAGAGACTGGATCACAGTGAGTCTGTGTCTGGTATAGAGACTGGTTCACAGTGAGTCTGTGTCTACTATAGAGACTGGTTCACACTGAGTCTGTGTCTGGTATAGAGACTGGTTCACAGTGAGTCTGTGTCTGGCATAGAGACTGGTTCACACTGAGTCTGTGTCTGGCATAGAGACTGGTTCACAGTGAGTCTGTGTCTAGTATAGAGACTGGTTCACAGTGGGTCTGTGTCTGGTATAGAGACTGGTTCACAGTGAGTCTGTGTCTAGTATAGAGACTGGTTCACAGTGAGTCTGTGTCTGGTATAGAGACAGGTTCACAGTGAGTCTGTGTCTAGTATAGAGACTGGTTCACAGTCAGTCTGTGTCTGGTATAGAGACTGGTTCACACTGAGTCTGTGTCTAGTATAGAGACTGGTTCACACTGAGCCTGTGTCTGGTATAGAGACTGGTTCACAGTCAGTTTGTGTCTAGTATAGAGACTGGTTCACACTGAGTCTGTGTCTAGTATAGAGACTGGTTCACACTCAGTCTGTGTCTGGTATAGAGACTGGTTCACACTGAGTCTGTGTCTAGTATAGAGACTGGTTCACACTGAGCCTGTGTCTGGTATAGAGACTGGTTCACAGTCAGTCTGTGTCTAGTATAGAGACTGGTTCACACTGAGTCTGTGTCTGGTATAGATACTGATTCACAGTGAGTCTGTGTCTAGTATAGAGACTGGTTCACACTGAGTCTGTGTCTAGTATAGAGACTGGTTCACACTGAGTCTGTGTCTGGTATAGAGACTGGTTCACAGTGAGGCTGTGTCTGGTATAGAGACTGATTCACACTGAGTCTGTGTCTAGTATAGAGACTGGTTCACACTGAGTCTATGTCTAGTATAGAGACTGGTTCACACTGAGTCTGTGTCTGGTATAGAGACTGGTTCACACTGAGTCTCTGTCTAGTATGGAGACTGCTTCACACTGAGTCTGTGTCTGGTATAGAGACTGGTTCACACTGAGTCTGTGTCGAGGAGAGACTGGTTCACAGTGAGTCAGTGTCTGGTATAGAGACTGGTTCACAGTGAGTCTGTGTCTAGTATAGAGGCTGGTCTACACTGAGTCTGTGTCTGGTATAGAGACTGATTCACAGTGAGTCTGTGTCTAGTATAGAGACTGGTTCACAGTGAGTCTGTGTCTGGTATAGAGACTGGTTCACAGTGAGTCTGTGTCTGGTATAGAGACTGGTTCACAGTGAGTCTGTGTCTAGTATAGAGACTGGTTCACAGTGAGTCTGTGTCTGGTATAGAGACTGGTCCACACTGAGTCTGTGTCTGGTATAGAGACTGATTCACAGTGAGTCTGTGTCTGGTATAGAGACTGGTTCACACTGAGTCTGTGTCTGGTATAGAGACTGGTTCACAGTGAGTTTGTGTCTTGTATAGAGACTGGTTCACACTGAGTCTGTGTCTAGTATAGAGACTGGTTCACAGTGAGTCTGTGTCTAGTATAGAAACTGGTTCACAGTGAGTCTGTGTCTGGTATAGAGACTGGTTCACAGTGAGTTTGTGTCTAGTATAGAGACTGGTTCACACTGAGTCTGTGTCTAGTATAGAGACTGGTTCACACTGAGTCTGTGTCTAGTATAGAGACTGGTTCACAGTGAGTCTGTGTCTGGTATAGAGACTGGTTCACAGTGAGTCTGTGTCTAGTATAGAGACTGGTTCACAGTGAGTCTGTGTCTGGTATAGAGACTGGTTCACAGTGAGTCTGTGTCTAGTATAGAGACTGGTTCACAGTCAGTCTGTGTCTGGTATAGAGACTGGTTCACACTGAGCCTGTGTCTGGTATAGAGACTGGTTCACAGTGAGTTTGTGTCTAGTATAGAGACTGGTTCACACTGAGTCTGTGTCTAGTATAGAGACTGGTTCACACTGAGTCTGTGTCTGGTATAGAGACTGGTTCACAGTGAGTCTGTGTCTGGTATAGAGACTGATTCACACTGAGTCTGTGTCTAGTATAGAGACTTGTTCACACTGAGTCTGTGTCTAGTATAGAGACTGGTTCACACTGAGTCTGTGTCTGGTATAGAGACTGGTTCACACTGAGTCTGTGTCTAGTATGGAGACTGATTCACAGTGAGTCTGTGTCTGGTATAGAGACTGGTTCACAGTGAGTCTGTGTCGAGGAGAGACTGGTTCACAGTGAGTCTGTGTCTGGTATAGAGACTGGTTCACAGTGAGTCTGTGTCTAGTATAGAGACTGGTCCACACTGAGTCTGTGTCTGGTATAGAGACTGATTCACAGTGAGTCTGTGTCTAGTATAGAGACTGGTTCACAGTGAGTCTGTGTCTGGTGTAGAGACTGGTTCACAGTGAGTCTGTGTCTGGTATAGAGACTGGTTCACAGTGAGTCTGTGTCTAGTATAGAGACTGGTTCACAGTGAGTCTGTGTCTGGTATAGAGACTGGTCCACACTGAGTCTGTGTCTGGTATAGAGACTGATTCACAGTGAGTCTGTGTCTGGTATAGAGACTGGTTCACACTGAGTCTCTGTCTGGTATAGAGACTGGTTCACAGTGAGTCTGTGTCTGGTATAGAGACTGGTTCACACTGAGTCTGTGTCTAGTATAGAGACTGGTTCACACTGAGTCTGTGTCTAGTATAGAGACTGGTTCACACTGAGTCTGTGTCTGTTATGGAGACTGGTTCACAGTCAGTCAGTGTCTAAAATAGAGACTGGTTTAAAACTGAGTCTGTGTCTAGTATAGAGATTGGTTCACAGTAAGTCTGTGTCTGGTATAGAGACTGGTTCACACTGAGTCTGTGTCTAGTATAGAGACTGGTTCACAGTGAGTCTGTGTCTGGTATAGAGCCTGGTTCACACTGAGTCTGTGTCTAGTATAGAGACTGGTTCACAGTCAGTCTGTGTCTGGTATAGAGACTGGTTCACAGAGAGTCTGTGTCTAGTATGGAGACTGGTTCACAGTGAGTCATGTCTAGTATCGAGACTGGTTCACACTGAGTCTGTGTCTGGTATAGAGACTGGTTCACACTGAGTCTGTGTCTAGTATAGAGACTGGTTCACAGTGAGCCTGTGTCTGGTATAGAGACTGGTTCACAGTGAGTCTGTGTCTAGTATAGAGACTGGTTCACAGTGAGTGTGTGTCTGGTATAGAGACTGGTTCACAGTGAGTCTGTGTCTAGTATAGAGACTGGTTCACAGTCAGTCTGTGTCTGGTATAGAGACTGGTTCACAGTGAGTCTGTGTCTAGTATAGAGACTGGTTCACACTGAGCCTGTGTCTGGTATAGAGACTGGTTCACAGTGAGTTTGTGTCTAGTATAGAGACTGGTTCACACTGAGTCTGTGTCTAGTATAGAGACTGGTTCACACTGAGTCTGTGTCTGGTATAGAGACTGGTTCACAGTGAGTCTGTGTCTGGTATAGAGACTGATTCACACTGAGTCTGTGTCGAGTATAGAGACTGGTTCACACTGAGTCTGTGTCTAGTATAGAGACTGGTTCACACTGAGTCTGTGTCTGGTATGGAGACTGGTTCACACAGAGTCTGTGTCTAGTATGGAGACTGGTTCACAGTGAGTCTGTGTCTGGTATAGAGACTGGTTCACAGTGAGTCTGTGTCGAGGAGAGACTGGTTCACAGTGAGTCTGTGTCTGGTATAGAGACTGGTTCACAGTGAGTCTGTGTCTAGTATAGAGACCGGTCCACACTGAGTCTGCGTCTGGTATAGAGACTGATTCACAGTGAGTCTGTGTCTAGTATAGAGACTGGTTCACAGTGAGTCTGTGTCTGGTGTAGAGACTGGTTCACAGTGAGTCTGTGTCTGGTATAGAGACTGGTTCACAGTGAGTCTGTGTCTAGTATAGAGACTGGTTCACAGTGAGTCTGTGTCTGGTATAGAGACTGGTCCACACTGAGTCTGTGTCTGGTATAGAGACTGATTCACAGTGAGTCTGTGTCTGGTATAGAGACTGGTTCACACTGAGTCTCTGTCTGGTATAGAGACTGGTTCACAGTGAGTCTGTGTCTGGTATAGAGACTGGTTCACACTGAGTCTGTGTCTAGTATAGAGACTGGTTCACACTGAGTCTGTGTCTAGTATAGAGACTGGTTCACACTGAGTCTGTGTCTGTTATGGAGACTGGTTCACAGTCAGTCAGTGTCTAAAATAGAGACTGGTTTAAAACTGAGTCTGTGTCTAGTATAGAGACTGGTTCACACTGAGTCTGTGTCTGGTATAGAGACTGGTTCACACTGAGTCTGTGTCTAGTATGGAGACTGGTTCACAGTGAGTCTGTGTCGAGGAGAGACTGGTTCACAGTGAGTCAGTGTCTGGTATAGAGACTGGTTCACAGTGAGTCTGTGTCTAGTATAGAGGCTGGTCTACACTGAGTCTGTGTCTGGTATAGAGACTGATTCACAGTGAGTCTGTGTCTAGTATAGAGACTGGTTCACAGTGAGTCTGTGTCTAGTATAGAGACTGGTTCACAGTCAGTCTGTGTCTGGTATAGAGACTGGTTCACACTGAGTCTGTGTCTAGTATAGAGACTGGTTCACACTGAGCCTGTGTCTGGAAAAGAGACTGGTTCACAGTGAGTTTGTGTCTAGTATAGAGACTGGTTCACACTGAGTCTGTGTCTAGTATAGAGACTGGTTCACACTGAGTCTGTGTCTGGTATAGAGACTGGTTCACAGTGAGTCTGTGTCTGGTATAGAGACTGGATCACAGTGAGTCTGTGTCTGGTATAGAGACTGGTTCACAGTGAGTCTGTGTCTACTATAGAGACTGGTTCACACTGAGTCTGTGTCTGGTATAGAGACTGGTTCACAGTGAGTCTGTGTCTGGCATAGAGACTGGTTCACACTGAGTCTGTGTCTGGCATAGAGACTGGTTCACAGTGAGTCTGTGTCTAGTATAGAGACTGGTTCACAGTGAGTCTGTGTCTGGTATAGAGACTGGTTCACAGTGAGTCTGTGTCTAGTATAGAGACTGGTTCACAGTGAGTCTGTGTCTGGTATAGAGACAGGTTCACAGTGAGTCTGTGTCTAGTATAGAGACTGGTTCACAGTCAGTCTGTGTCTGGTATAGAGACTGGTTCACACTGAGTCTGTGTCTAGTATAGAGACTGGTTCACACAGAGCCTGTGTCTGGTATAGAGACTGGTTCACAGTCAGTTTGTGTCTAGTATAGAGACTGGTTCACACTGAGTCTGTGTCTAGTATAGAGACTGGTTCACACTCAGTCTGTGTCTGGTATAGAGACTGGTTCACACTGAGTCTGTGTCTAGTATAGAGACTGGTTCACACTGAGCCTGTGTCTGGTATAGAGACTGGTTCACAGTCAGTCTGTGTCTAGTATAGAGACTGGTTCACACTGAGTCTGTGTCTGGTATAGATACTGATTCACAGTGAGTCTGTGTCTAGTATAGAGACTGGTTCACACTGAGTCTGTGTCTAGTATAGAGACTGGTTCACACTGAGTCTGTGTCTGGTATAGAGACTGGTTCACAGTGAGGCTGTGTCTGGTATAGAGACTGATTCACACTGAGTCTGTGTCTAGTATAGAGACTGGTTCACACTGAGTCTGTGTCTAGTATAGAGACTGGTTCACACTGAGTCTGTGTCTGGTATAGAGACTGGTTCACACTGAGTCTCTGTCTAGTATGGAGACTGCTTCACACTGAGTCTGTGTCTGGTATAGAGACTGGTTCACACTGAGTCTGTGTCGAGGAGAGACTGGTTCACAGTGAGTCAGTGTCTGGTATAGAGACTGGTTCACAGTGAGTCTGTGTCTAGTATAGAGGCTGGTCTACACTGAGTCTGTGTCTGGTATAGAGACTGATTCACAGTGAGTCTGTGTCTAGTATAGAGACTGGTTCACAGTGAGTCTGTGTCTGGTATAGAGACTGGTTCACAGTGAGTCTGTGTCTGGTATAGAGACTGGTTCACAGTGAGTCTGTGTCTAGTATAGAGACTGGTTCACAGTGAGTCTGTGTCTGGTATAGAGACTGGTCCACACTGAGTCTGTGTCTGGTATAGAGACTGATTCACAGTGAGTCTGTGTCTGGTATAGAGACTGGTTCACACTGAGTCTGTGTCTGGTATAGAGACTGGTTCACAGTGAGTTTGTGTCTTGTATAGAGACTGGTTCACACTGAGTCTGTGTCTAGTATAGAGACTGGTTCACAGTGAGTCTGTGTCTAGTATAGAAACTGGTTCACAGTGAGTCTGTGTCTGGTATAGAGACTGGTTCACAGTGAGTCTGTGTCTAGTATAGAGACTGGTTCACAGTGAGTCTGTGTCTGGTATAGAGACTGGTCCACACTGAGTCTGTGTCTGGTATAGAGACTGATTCACAGTGAGTCTGTGTCTGGTATAGAGACTGGTTCACACTGAGTCTGTGTCTGGTATAGAGACTGGTTCACAGTGAGTTTGTGTCTTGTATAGAGACTGGTTCACACTGAGTCTGTGTCTAGTATAGAGACTGGTTCACAGTGAGTCTGTGTCTAGTATAGAAACTGGTTCACAGTGAGTCTGTGTCTGGTATAGAGACTGGTTCACAGTGAGTTTGTGTCTAGTATAGAGACTGGTTCACACTGAGTCTGTGTCTAGTATAGAGACTGGTTCACACTGAGTCTGTGTCTAGTATAGAGACTGGTTCACAGTGAGTCTGTGTCTGGTATAGAGACTGGTTCACAGTGAGTCTGTGTCTAGTATAGAGACTGGTTCACAGTGAGTCTGTGTCTGGTATAGAGACTGGTTCACAGTGAGTCTGTGTCTAGTATAGAGACTGGTTCACAGTCAGTCTGTGTCTGGTATAGAGACTGGTTCACACTGAGTCTGTGTCTAGTATAGAGACTGGTTCACACTGAGCCTGTGTCTGGTATAGAGACTGGTTCACAGTGAGTTTGTGTCTAGTATAGAGACTGGTTCACACTGAGTCTGTGTCTAGTATAGAGACTGGTTCACACTGAGTCTGTGTCTGGTATAGAGACTGGTTCACAGTGAGTCTGTGTCTGGTATAGAGACTGATTCACACTGAGTCTGTGTCTAGTATAGAGACTTGTTCACACTGAGTCTGTGTCTAGTATAGAGACTGGTTCACACTGAGTCTGTGTCTGGTATAGAGACTGGTTCACACTGAGTCTGTGTCTAGTATGGAGACTGGTTCACAGTGAGTCTGTGTCTGGTATAGAGACTGGTTCACAGTGAGTCTGTGTCGAGGAGAGACTGGTTCACAGTGAGTCTGTGTCTGGTATAGAGACTGGTTCACAGTGAGTCTGTGTCTAGTATAGAGACTGGTCCACACTGAGTCTGTGTCTGGTATAGAGACTGATTCACAGTGAGTCTGTGTCTAGTATAGAGACTGGTTCACAGTGAGTCTGTGTCTGGTGTAGAGACTGGTTCACAGTGAGTCTGTGTCTGGTATAGAGACTGGTTCACAGTGAGTCTGTGTCTAGTATAGAGACTGGTTCACAGTGAGTCTGTGTCTGGTATAGAGACTGGTCCACACTGAGTCTGTGTCTGGTATAGAGACTGATTCACAGTGAGTCTGTGTCTGGTATAGAGACTGGTTCACACTGAGTCTCTGTCTGGTATAGAGACTGGTTCACAGTGAGTCTGTGTCTGGTATAGAGACTGGTTCACACTGAGTCTGTGTCTAGTATAGAGACTGGTTCACACTGAGTCTGTGTCTAGTATAGAGACTGGTTCACACTGAGTCTGTGTCTGTTATGGAGACTGGTTCACAGTCAGTCAGTGTCTAAAATAGAGACTGGTTTAAAACTGAGTCTGTGTCTAGTATAGAGACTGGTTCACAGTAAGTCTGTGTCTGGTATAGAGACTGGTTCACACTGAGTCTGTGTCTAGTATAGAGACTGGTTCACAGTGAGTCTGTGTCTGGTATAGAGCCTGGTTCACACTGAGTCTGTGTCTAGTATAGAGACTGGTTCACAGTCAGTCTGTGTCTGGTATAGAGACTGGTTCACAGAGAGTCTGTGTCTAGTATGGAGACTGGTTCACAGTGAGTCATGTCTAGTATAGAGACTGGTTCACACTGAGTCTGTGTCTGGTATAGAGACTGGTTCACACTGAGTCTGTGTCTAGTATAGAGACTGGTTCACAGTGAGTCTGTGTCTGGTATAGAGACTGGTTCACAGTGAGTCTGTGTCTAGTATAGAGACTGGTTCACAGTGAGTGTGTGTCTGGTATAGAGACTGGTTCACAGTGAGTCTGTGTCTAGTATAGAGACTGGTTCACAGTCAGTCTGTGTCTGGTATAGAGACTGGTTCACACGGAGTCTGTGTCTAGTATAGAGACTGGTTCACACTGAGCCTGTGTCTGGTATAGAGACTGGTTCACAGTGAGTTTGTGTCTAGTATAGAGACTGGTTCACACTGAGTCTGTGTCTAGTATAGAGACTGGTTCACACTGAGTCTGTGTCTGGTATAGAGACTGGTTCACAGTGAGTCTGTGTCTGGTATAGAGACTGATTCACACTGAGTCTGTGTCTAGTATAGAGACTGGTTCACACTGAGTCTGTGTCTAGTATAGAGACTGGTTCACACTGAGTCTGTGTCTGGTATAGAGACTGGTTCACACAGAGTCTGTGTCTAGTATGGAGACTGGTTCACAGTGAGTCTGTGTCTGGTATAGAGACTGGTTCACAGTGAGTCTGTGTCGAGGAGAGACTGGTTCACAGTGAGTCTGTGTCTGGTATAGAGACTGGTTCACAGTGAGTCTGTGTCTAGTATAGAGACCGGTCCACACTGAGTCTGCGTCTGGTATAGAGACTGATTCACAGTGAGTCTGTGTCTAGTATAGAGACTGGTTCACAGTGAGTCTGTGTCTGGTGTAGAGACTGGTTCACAGTGAGTCTGTGTCTGGTATAGAGACTGGTTCACAGTGAGTCTGTGTCTAGTATAGAGACTGGTTCACAGTGAGTCTGTGTCTGGTATAGAGACTGGTCCACACTGAGTCTGTGTCTGGTATAGAGACTGATTCACAGTGAGTCTGTGTCTGGTATAGAGACTGGTTCACACTGAGTCTCTGTCTGGTATAGAGACTGGTTCACAGTGAGTCTGTGTCTGGTATAGAGACTGGTTCACACTGAGTCTGTGTCTAGTATAGAGACTGGTTCACACTGAGTCTGTGTCTAGTATAGAGACTGGTTCACACTGAGTCTGTGTCTGTTATGGAGACTGGTTCACAGTCAGTCAGTGTCTAAAATAGAGACTGGTTTAAAACTGAGTCTGTGTCTAGTATAGAGACTGGTTCACAC
The DNA here is from genome assembly GCF_047496885.1 of Scyliorhinus torazame. Taxonomy (NCBI): domain Eukaryota; kingdom Metazoa; phylum Chordata; class Chondrichthyes; order Carcharhiniformes; family Scyliorhinidae; genus Scyliorhinus; species Scyliorhinus torazame. The sequence goes on from NC_092728.1 coordinate 22,803,350, forward strand.
TGAGTCTGTGTCTGGTATAGAGACTGGTTCACACTGAGTCTGTGTCTAGTATGGAGACTGGTTCACAGTGAGTCTGTGTCGAGGAGAGACTGGTTCACAGTGAGTCAGTGTCTGGTATAGAGACTGGTTCACAGTGAGTCTGTGTCTAGTATAGAGGCTGGTCTACACTGAGTCTGTGTCTGGTATAGAGACTGATTCACAGTGAGTCTGTGTCTAGTATAGAGACTGGTTCACAGTGAGTCTGTGTCTGGTATAGAGACTGGTTCACAGTGAGTCTGTGTCTGGTATAGAGACTGGTTCACAGTGAGTCTGTGTCTAGTATAGAGACTGGTTCACAGTGAGTCTGTGTCTGGTATAGAGACTGGTCCACACTGAGTCTGTGTCTGGTATAGAGACTGATTCACAGTGAGTCTGTGTCTGGTATAGAGACTGGTTCACACTGAGTCTGTGTCTGGTATAGAGACTGGTTCACAGTGAGTTTGTGTCTTGTATAGAGACTGGTTCACACTGAGTCTGTGTCTAGTATAGAGACTGGTTCACAGTGAGTCTGTGTCTAGTATAGAAACTGGTTCACAGTGAGTCTGTGTCTGGTATAGAGACTGGTTCACAGTGAGTTTGTGTCTAGTATAGAGACTGGTTCACACTGAGTCTGTGTCTAGTATAGAGACTGGTTCACACTGAGTCTGTGTCTAGTATAGAGACTGGTTCACACTGAGTCTGTGTCTGGTATAGAGACTGGTTCACAGTGAGTCTGTGTCTAGTCTAGAGACTGGTTCACAGTGAGTCTGTGTCTGGTATAGAGACTGGTTCACAGTGAGTCTGTGTCTAGTATAGAGACTGGTTCACAGTCAGTCTGTGTCTGGTATAGAGACTGGTTCACACTGAGTCTGTGTCTAGTATAGAGACTGGTTCACACTGAGCCTGTGTCTGGTATAGAGACTGGTTCACAGTGAGTTTGTGTCTAGTATAGAGACTGGTTCACACTGAGTCTGTGTCTAGTATAGAGACTGGTTCACACTGAGTCTGTGTCTGGTATAGAGACTGGTTCACAGTGAGTCTGTGTCTGGTATAGAGACTGATTCACACTGAGTCTGTGTCTAGTATAGAGACTTGTTCACACTGAGTCTGTGTCTAGTATAGAGACTGGTTCACACTGAGTCTGTGTCTGGTATAGAGACTGGTTCACACTGAGTCTGTGTCTAGTATGGAGACTGGTTCACAGTGAGTCTGTGTCTGGTATAGAGACTGGTTCACAGTGAGTCTGTGTCGAGGAGAGACTGGTTCACAGTGAGTCTGTGTCTGGTATAGAGACTGGTTCACAGTGAGTCTGTGTCTAGTATAGAGACTGGTCCACACTGAGTCTGTGTCTGGTATAGAGACTGATTCACAGTGAGTCTGTGTCTAGTATAGAGACTGGTTCACAGTGAGTCTGTGTCTGGTGTAGAGACTGGTTCACAGTGAGTCTGTGTCTGGTATAGAGACTGGTTCACAGTGAGTCTGTGTCTAGTATAGAGACTGGTTCACAGTGAGTCTGTGTCTGGTATAGAGACTGGTCCACACTGAGTCTGTGTCTGGTATAGAGACTGATTCACAGTGAGTCTGTGTCTGGTATAGAGACTGGTTCACACTGAGTCTCTGTCTGGTATAGAGACTGGTTCACAGTGAGTCTGTGTCTGGTATAGAGACTGGTTCACACTGAGTCTGTGTCTAGTATAGAGACTGGTTCACACTGAGTCTGTGTCTAGTATAGAGACTGGTTCACACTGAGTCTGTGTCTGTTATGGAGACTGGTTCACAGTCAGTCAGTGTCTAAAATAGAGACTGGTTTAAAACTGAGTCTGTGTCTAGTATAGAGACTGGTTCACAGTAAGTCTGTGTCTGGTATAGAGACTGGTTCACACTGAGTCTGTGTCTAGTATAGAGACTGGTTCACAGTGAGTCTGTGTCTGGTATAGAGCCTGGTTCACACTGAGTCTGTGTCTAGTATAGAGACTGCTTCACAGTCAGTCTGTGTCTGGTATAGAGACTGGTTCACAGTGAGTCTGTGTCTAGTATGGAGACTGGTTCACAGTGAGTCTGTGTCTAGTATAGAGACTGGTTCACACTGAGTCTGTGTCTGGTATAGAGACTGATTCACACTGAGTCTGTGTCTAGTATAGAGACTGGTTCACACTGAGTCTGTGTCTAGTATAGAGACTGGTTCACACTGAGTCTGTGTCTGGTATAGAGACTGGTTCACACAGAGTCTGTGTCTAGTATGGAGACTGGTTCACAGTGAGTCTGTGTCTGGTATAGAGACTGGTTCACAGTGAGTCTGTGTCGAGGAGAGACTGGTTCACAGTGAGTCTGTGTCTGGTATAGAGACTGGTTCACAGTGAGTCTGTGTCTAGTATAGAGACCGGTCCACACTGAGTCTGCGTCTGGTATAGAGACTGATTCACAGTGAGTCTGTGTCTCGTATAGAGACTGGTTCACAGTGAGTCTGTGTGTGGTGTAGAGACTGGTTCACAGTGAGTCTGTGTCTGGTATAGAGACTGGTTCACAGTGAGTCTGTGTCTAGTATAGAGACTGGTTCACAGTGAGTCTGTGTCTGGTATAGAGACTGGTCCACACTGAGTCTGTGTCTGGTATAGAGACTGATTCACAGTGAGTCTGTGTCTGGTATAGAGACTGGTTCACACTGAGTCTCTGTCTGGTATAGAGACTGGTTCACAGTGAGTCTGTGTCTGGTATAGAGACTGGTTCACACTGAGTCTGTGTCTAGTATAGAGACTGGTTCACACTGAGTCTGTGTCTAGTATAGAGACTGGTTCACACTGAGTCTGTGTCTGTTATGGAGACTGGTTCACAGTCAGTCAGTGTCTAAAATAGAGACTGGTTTAAAACTGAGTCTGTGTCTAGTATAGAGACTGGTTCACACTGAGTCTGTGTCTGGTATAGAGACTGGTTCACACTGAGTCTGTGTCTAGTATGGAGACTGGTTCACAGTGAGTCTGTGTCTGGTATAGAGACTGGTTCACAGTGAGTCTGTGTCGAGGAGAGACTGGTTCACAGTGAGTCTGTGTCTGGTATAGAGACTGGTTCACAGTGAGTCTGTGTCTAGTATAGAGACTGGTCCACACTGAGTCTGTGTCTGGTATAGAGACTGATTCACAGTGCGTCTGTGTCTAGTATAGAGACTGGTTCACAGTGAGTCTGTGTCTGGTGTAGAGACTGGTTCACAGTGAGTCTGTGTCTGGTATAGAGACTGGTTCACAGTGAGTCTGTGTCTAGTATAGAGACTGGTTCACAGTGAGTCTGTGTCTGGTATAGAGACTGGTCCACACTGAGTCTGTGTCTGGTATAGAGACTGATTCACAGTGAGTCTGTGTCTGGTATAGAGACTGGTTCACACTGAGTCTCTGTCTGGTATAGAGACTGGTTCACAGTGAGTCTGTGTCTGGTATAGAGACTGGTTCACACTGAGTCTGTGTCTAGTATAGAGACTGGTTCACACTGAGTCTGTGTCTAGTATAGAGACTGGTTCACACTGAGTCTGTGTCTGTTATGGAGACTGGTTCACAGTCAGTCAGTGTCTAAAATAGAGACTGGTTTAAAACTGAGTCTGTGTCTAGTATAGAGACTGGTTCACAGTGAGTCTGTGTCTGGTATAGAGACTGGTTCACACTGAGTCTGTGTCTAGTATAGAGACTGGTTCACAGTGAGTCTGTGTCTGGTATAGAGCCTGGTTCACACTGAGTCTGTGTCTAGTATAGAGACTGGTTCACAGTCAGTCTGTGTCTGGTATAGAGACTGGTTCACAGTGAGTCTGTGTCTAGTATGGAGACTGGTTCACAGTGAGTCTGTGTCTGGTATAGAGACTGGTTCACACTGAGTCTGTGTCTAGTATAGAGACTGGTTCACAGTGAGTCTGTGTCTGGTATAGAGACTGGTTCACACTGAGTCTGTGTCTGGTATAGAGACTGGTTCACAGTGAGTCTGTGTCTAGTATAGAGACTGGTTCACACTGAGTCTGTGTCTAGTATAGAGACTGGTTCACACTGAGTCTGTGTCTGGTATAGAGACTGGTTCACAGTGAGTCTGTGTCTGGTATAGAGACTGGTTCACACTGAGTCTGTGTCTGGTATAGAGACTGGTTCACACTGAGTCTGTGTCTAGTATAGAGACTGGTTCACACTGAGTCTGTGTCTAGTATAGAGACTGGTTCACACTGAGTCTGTGTCTAGTATAGAGACTGGTTCACAGTGAGTCTGTGTCTAGTATAGAGACTGGTTCACAGTGAGTCTGTGTCGAGTATAGAGACTGGTTCACACTGAGTCTGTGTCTAGTATAGAGACTGGTTCACACTGAGTCTGTGTCTGGTATAGAGACTGGTCCACAGTGAGTTTGTGTCTAGTATAGAGACTGGTTCACAGTGAGTCTGTGTCTAGTATAGAGACTGGTTCACACTGAGTCTGTGTCTGGTATAGAGACTGGTTCACACTGAGTCTGTGTCTAGTATAGAGACTGGTTCACAATGAGTCTGTGTCTAGTATAGAGACTGGTTCACACTGAGTCTGTTTCTAGTATAGAGACTGGTTCACACTGAGTCTGTGTCTGGTATGGAGACTGGTTCACACTGAGTCTGTGTCTAGTATAGAGACTGGTTCACAATGAGTCTGTGTCTAGTATAGAGACTGGTTCACACTGAGTCTGTGTCTAGTATAGAGACTGGTTAATAGTCCAGAGACCACCTCATTCTTGTTTCTAGAATTCTAGTTTCTCCCGCAGGATAAACATCCTCTCCACATCCATCGTGACAATTCTTGTCTGGTTCAATCTAGTCACCTCTTCGCCTTGTGGGGGAATGTCGAGCTGGTTGGTGCAGACTGGGGGTCACTGTTTAAAAATCAGTGGATCCCCCTTTTCAGAGGGTTCAGGGGAGAAATATTTTTTTTCAAAGGCTCAAGAGTCTGCTCCAAAAGTGGGTAAAGCAGAATCTGTGTTTGTTTTAAGGCCCAGGTGGATACACTCTCGCTTGAAGAGGGAGGGGGTGAAAGGTTACCAGGGGTCGGCGGGAATTGTTGGGGGGGGGTGAGGTTCCAATCAGATCAGACACGATCGTATTGAATGGGGAGCCAGTTCGAGGGGCCGAGTGGCCTTATCCTGTTTCTATTTGGAACGTGCATTTCCATGGCGTACAGTGGCGGAATGCGGGTCTCCATGCGTGTGCGCGGGGCAGAGGCGAGGCACCCTCGTTCGCCCCCCCCCCCCCCCCCCCCCCCCCCCCCCCCCAAGTGCAGGAGGGAAGACCACGTCCCGGATTCCAGCTATCCTGCCTGGCTCTGGGAGCGCCTCGAGAATGCAGCGAGGAAAGAGTCGCAGAATCGCCCACACACACTCGCACCATCTCTGGAATGCGAATCGATTTGATACACCTACACTTCTCTTGTGCCTGTGACATCTCTTCCATTCATTCACCCTGCCAACCAGACAGGGGATCTAAAACTGGAGCTTGTGGGAAGAGGGGGTCAGGGTTGGGAGAGAGGGAAGGGGAGTGGGGAGGGTGGGTAAGGGCAGTCAAGGACTCACACTTGTCTCTACAATGACTCACTTTCACGCACACACACACATACACATACCAGTCATCCCTGCTCCGAGAGATTCGATGTAAAATTAGATTCAATTGCGTTGGCAGTTTCCACACATATAGGGACACGTGGACCTGAAAGTTTGCTCGTTCAAGCCCCTCACTTGGGAGAGATAAGCTCCACCGTCCACAGTCCCCGACGCCAGGGCGGTGGGAGCACCGCGCTGTCGAAGGGTCAGTGCTGAGGGAGCGCCGCACTGTCAGAGGGTCAGTGCTGAGGGAGCGCCGCACTGTCGTAGGGTCAGTGCTGAGGGAGCGCCGCACTGTCGGAGGGTCAGTACTGAGGGAGCGCCGCACTGTCGGAGGGTCAGTGCTGAGGGAGTGCCGCACTGTCTGAGGGTCAGTGCTGAGGGAGCGCCGCACTGTCGGAGGGTCAGTGCTGAGGGAGCGCCGCACTGTCGGAGGGTCAGTGCTGAGGGAGCGCCGCACTGTCGGTGGGTCAGTGCTGAGGGAGCGCCGCACTGTCGGAGGGTCAGTGCTGAGGGAGCGCCGCACTGTCGGAGGGTCAGTGCTGAGGGAGCGCCGCACTGTCGGAGGGTCAGTGCTGAGGGAGCGCCGCACTGTCGGTGGGTCAGTGCTGAGGGAGCGCCGCACTGTCGGAGGGTCAGTGCTGAGGGAGCGCCGCACTGTCAGAGGGTCAGTGCTGAGGGAGCGCCGCACTGTCGGAGGGTCAGTGCTGAGGGAGCGCCGCACTGTCGGAGGGTCAGTGCTGAGAGAGCGCCGCACTGTCTGAGGGTCAGTGCTGAGGGAGCACCGCACTGTCTGAGGGTCAGTGCTGAGGGAACGCCGCACTGTCTGAGGGTCAGTGCTGAGGGGGCGCCGCACTGTCTGAGGGTCAATGCTGAGGGAATGCCGCACTGTCTGAGGGTCAATGCTGAGGGAGCTCTGCACTGTCGGAGGGTCAGTGCTGAGGGAGCACCGCACCATTGGAGGGTCAGTGCTGAGGGAGCGTCGCACTGTCGGAGGGTCAGTGCTGAGGGAGCGCCGCACTGTCGGAGGGTCAGTGCTGAGGGAGCACTGCACTGTTCGAGGGTCAGTGATGAGGGAGGTGAAGCCAATTCCTGGACAACTTCTGTCATATTTGACCCCCAAGATAATTTTCCGACCTCATATCCATTCCGTCACTAACACCTTCCATTCCCACCTATGTAACATCGCCCGACTCTGCCCCACTCATCTGCTGTGGAAACCCTCATCCACACCTTCTTTACCTCCAGACTCGGCTATTCGTCTTCTCCTGTCTGCTCTCCCACATTCTACACTCCAGAATCTACAGCTCATCCTGAACTCTGCCCCCTCCGCCCCCTATGCCCCAACTCGTACTGAGTCCCCCTTTACCCATCGCACCTTGTGCCGCTGACCCAACTGGCCGGACGTGCATTTAAAAATCCTCATCCTGGTTTTCAAATGCATTCATGGACTCCTCACCCCCTCCCTATCTCTGTAACCTTCTCCAGCCCCTACACCCTCCCTATCTCTGTAACCTCCTCCAGCCCCGACAACCCTCCCTATCTCTGTAACCTCCTCCAACCCCAATAACCCTCCCTATCTCTGTAACCTCCTCCAGCCCCTACACCCTCCCTATCTCTGTAACCCCCTCCAGCCCCTACACCCTCCCTATCTCTGTAACCTCCTCCAGCTCCTACACCCTCCCTATCTCTGTAACCTCCTCCAGCCCCTACACCCTCCCTATCTCTGTAACCTTCTCCAGCCCCTACACCCTCCCTATCTCTGTAACCTCCTCCAGCCCCGACAACCCTCCCTATCTCTGTAACCTCCTCCAACCCCAATAACCCTCTATCTCTGTAACCTCCTCCAGCCCCTACACCCTCCCTATCTCTGTAACCTCCTCCAGCCCCTACACCCTCCCTATCTCTGTAACCTCCTCCAGCCCCTACACCCTCCCTATCTCTGTAACCCCCTCCAGCGCCTACAGCCCTCCCTATCTCTGTAACCCCCTCCAGCACCTACAACCCTCCTTATCTCTGTAACCTCCTCCAGCCCCTACACCCTCCCTATCTCTGTAACCCCCTCCAGCGCCTACAACCCTCCCTATCTCTGTAACCTCCTCCAGCCCCTACAACCCTCCTTATCTCTGTACCCTCCTCCAGTCCCTACAACCCTCCCTATCTCTGTAACCTCCTCCAGCCCCGACAACCCTCCCTATCTCTGTACCCTCCTCCAGCCCCGACAACCCTCCCTATCTCTGTAACCGCCTCCAGCCCCGACAACCCTCCCTATCTCTGTAACTTCCGCCAGCCCCTACACCCCTCCTCATTTCTGTAACCTCCATCCCCTACAACCCTCCCTTTCTGTCTAACCTCCTCCAGCCTCTACAACCCTCCCTATCTCTGTAACCTCCTCCAGTCCTGTACAACCTCCCTATCTCTGTAACCCCCTCCAGCGCCTAAAACCCTCCCTATCTCTTTAACCTTCTCCATCCCCTACAACCCTCCCTAGGGGGGGCGGGGGCCTAAGCTCTGGAATTCCCTCCGTACACCTCTCCCTCTCTCTCACTGTCTCTCTCCTCCATTGAGGCTCTCCTTAAAAACCAACCTCTTTGACCGAGTTGTCGGTCGCCTGTCCTTTCTATCTCCTTATGTGGCTCTGGGTCAAACTCTGTCTGATTTACACTCCCCTAGAGTACCTTGGGAGGTTTTGTTCTATGACAAATACCAATGCACATTGCTAATTGTCTCACTTCATTTCCTTGAAACTCTCCCTCAGGACACAACATGATGCCACCTTCAGGGGCAATCACTGTGTATTGACCAATGCGAGGCTCCCTCCAGTCCCCGTATGACATTCCATACATGACCACCCTGCACACCATTGGTTGCAGTTTGTGGGCCAGGAAACCAGGTGGGGGGGGGGAGGGGGGGGAGGGGAACTGCAGATCTGAAAGGTGGAATTTATCAACCTCCAGCTGTCCTGAAAGTACACTTTACGGGTCTGAAAGGGTGTTTGTCAGGCCTGTAGGCCTGATATGGGTGAAATCATGGCAGATAGGCTTAATTTTGAGCCTATTTTGGACACTGATCCGAAACAGCTACATATTTAAAGTTCAGACTTTCGGCAGAGTGTATTGTTGGCCCAGGATTTACCCATTCAGTGTCCACCTGGCCCCCAATTTAAGGTACACCAGCACGGTAGCACAGTGGTTAGCACAGTTGCTCCACAGCACCAGGGTCCCAGATTCGATTCCCGGCTTGGGTCACTGTCTGTGCGGAGTCTGCACCTTCTCCCCGTGTCTGCGTGGGGTTCCTCCGGGTGCTCCGGTTTCCTCCCACAAGTCCCGAAAGACGTGCTGTTAGGTGAATTGGACACTCTGAATTCTCCCTCCGTGTACCAGAACAGGCGCCGGAATGTGGCGACAAGGGGATTTACACAGTAACTCCATTGCAGTGTGAATGTAAGCCTACTTGTGACAATAAAGATTATTATTATTATTATAAAATTCACCCTTTCAGAGATCACAAGGCCCAAAACCACCTTTTCATGGATCACCAGGCCCATTCAGGGCACACCAGCAGTCGTGATCCCTGAAAGGGTGAATTTGGGCCGAATGTACTCGGAAATGGTGGATTTTGGGCCTAATGTACCCCAAAATGGTGGATTTGGGGCTTAATGTACCCTGAAATGGTGGATTTAGGGCCTGGTGTACCCCGAAATGGTGGATTTAGGGCCTGGTGTACCCCGAAATGGTGGATTTAGGACCTAATGTAACCCGAAATGGTGCATTTTGGGCCTGGTGATCTCCGAAAAGATGAACTTTGGGCCTAGTGGTTCCCGAAAGGGTGGATTTTTGGCCTGGTGTACCTTAAAAGGTGGATTTTGGGCAGGGTGGATCCTGAAGGGGTAAATCTTGGGCCAACAGTACACTCTGTTGAAAAGTGAACTCTGATCCTAAACAGCTACATATTGCGGGTGGGGCCAGGGACGTTGGCACTGTGGGACCTGAAAGTTGGCGTCAAGGAGGTGACCTGTGAGCCTCAAAGTTGCTTTTTGGGGCCTGAAAACGGGGATTCTGGGCCTAGTTGGCCGTGAAAGGGTGCATTTTGGGCCCTGTCCAGCGGATGTGCGGAAAAATGAAAAAAAAAAGAGAGCTAACGAGCTGCTCCCTGCTTATCTTGTCCTTGATGGTGTGTTAAATGTGGAATCCCTCAGCAAAGGGGAGTGAGGTGCAGCCTATTTATAACCTCGGCAATGATTATCCCGTTTCCAAATCTGCCGAAGCTGAGCTACAGAGCCTCAGAGTTCCCTCGAAGCTGCTCCGGTTCACCACCATCCACCGCAAGCCTGTTTTGCGGCGTCGCCGGGGCCAACCGTTTAGGCCCGAGTGCTAAGGTAAGGTTCGTATGCACCTTAGCGTCCTCCTTAAGGTTGTCACAGGGAAAGTTGCGCGTTCAGATACAGGGGTTCCTCCTGTCTCTGCCACGCTGGACGATGGGAGCATGCATCAATGAGGTCAGGGGGGGAGAGGGAATGAAGGTCACGCCACCTCTCACGGCCTCAGAATTGTGGCTTAGAAACCTCAACGTCCATCCCTCTATGAAAAACGTTATATGCCCTATCGCTGTAACCTCCTCCAGCCCCTACAACCCTCCTTATCTTTGTAACCTCCTCCAGCCCCTACAACCCTCCCTATCTCTGTAACCTCCTCCAGCACCTACAACCCTCCCTATCTCTGAAACCTCCTCCAGCCCCTACAACCCTCCCTATCTCTGTAACCTCCTCCAGCCCCTACAACCCTCCCTATCTCTGTAACCTCCTCCAGCCCCTACAACCCTCCCTATCGCTGTAACCTCCTCCAGCCCCTCCATCACTCCCTATCTCTGTAACCTCCTCCAGCCCCAACAACCCACCCTACCTCTGTAACCTCCTCCAGCCCCGACAACACTCCCTATCTCTGTTACCTCCTCCAGCCCCTACAACGCTCCCTATCTCTTTAACCTCCTCCAGCCCCTACAACCCTCCCTATCACTGTAACCTCCTCCAGCCCCTACAACCCTCCCTATCGCTGTAACCTCCTCCAGCCCCTACAACCCTCCCTATCACTGTAACCTCCTCCAGCCCCTACAACCCTCCCGATCTCTGGAACCTCCTCCAGCCCCTACAACTCTCCCTATCTCTGTAACCTCGTCCAGCCCCAACAACCCTCCCTATCTCTGTAGACTCTTCCAGCCCCTCCATATCTCTATAACCTCCTCCAGCCCCTACAACCCTCCCTATTTCTGTAACCTCCGCCAGCCCTGACAGCCCTCCCTATCTCTGTAACCTCTTCCAGCCCCTCCATCCCTCCCTATCTCTATAACTCCTCCAGCCCCTACAACCCTCCCTATCTCTGTAACCTCCTCCAGCCCTACAACCCTCCCTATCTCTGTAACCTCTTCCAGCCCCTCCATCCCTCCCTATCTCTATAACTCCTCCAGCCCCTACAACCCTCCCTATCTCAGTAACCTCCTCCAGCCCTACAACCCTCCCTATCTCTGTAACCTCTTCCAGCCCCTCCATCCCTCCCTATCTCTATAACTCCTCCAGCCCCTACAACCCTCCCTATCTATGTAACCTCCTCCAGCCCTACAACCCTTCCTATCTCTGTAACCTCCTCCATCCCCTACAACCCTCCCTATCTCTGTAACCTCCTCCAGCCCTTGCAACCCTCCCCATCTCTGTAACCTCCTCCGGCCCTGACAACCCTCCCTATCTCTGTAACCTCCTCCAGCCCCTGCAACCCTCCCTATCTCTGTAACCTCCTCCAGCCACTACACCCCTCCCCATCTCTGTAACCTCCACCAGCCCCGACAACATTCCCTATCTCTGTAACCTCCTCCAGTCCCGACAACCCTCCCCATCTCTATAACCTCCTCTAGCCCCTACAACCCTCCCCATCTCTGTAACCTCCTCTAGCCACTACAAGCCTCCCTATCTCTGTAACCTCCTCCAGCCCCTGCAACTCTCCCTATTTCTTAATCGGGCGGGTGGTATGGGTGGAGGTTACAGAGATAGGGAGGGTTGTCGGGGCTGGAGGAAATGACAGAGAAAGGGAGGGTTTTTAAAAATTAAATTCAGAGTACCCAATTCCTATTTTCCCAATTAATGGGCAATTTAGCACGGCTAATCCAGCTAACCTGCACATATTTGGGTTGTGCGGGTGAGACCCATGCAGACACAGGGGCTGGTTTAGCACACTGGGCTAAATAGCTGGCTTTTAAAGCAGACCAAGGCAAGCCTGCAGCGCGGGTTCAATTCCCGTACCAGCCTCCCCGAACAGGCGCCGGAATGTGGTGACTAGGGGCTTTTCACAGTACCTTCATTTGAAGCATACTTGTGACAATAAGTGATTTTCATTCATTTCATGTGCAAACTCGACACAGACAGTGACCCGGGGCCGAGATTGAACCCAGATCACGAGCGCCGTAGGCAGCAGAGCTAACCACTGTGCCACCATGCCACCCCAGAGATAGGAAGGGTTGTAGGAATGGAGGTTACAGAGATAGGGAGGGTTGTGGGACCTGGAGGAGCATACAGAGATAGGGAGGGTGGTAGGAGCTGTAGTCTCTTGATCACTGACAATGAATCATATATCAATCCAGCTGTTACACTCTGCCCGACATTCTTTGCTTCCAAGTCACCTTTCCGCTGTCCATTTAGATCGTTCTGTCCATTTCTGTGGCTCTTTATTCTGCAATGTGGGGACAGTGTAGAAGGAGCTTTACTCTGTATCCCTCCCCGTGCTGTACCTGTCCTGGGAGTGTTTGATGGGGACAGTGTACAGGGAGCTTTACTCTGTATCTAACCCTGTGCTGTACCTGTCCTGGGAGTGTTTGATGGGGACAATGTAGAGGGAGCTTTACTCTGTATCTATCCCCGTGCTGTACCTGTCCTGGGAGTGTTTGATGGGGACAATGTAGAGGGAGCTTTACTCTGTATCTAACCCCGTGCTGTACCAGTCCTGGGAGTGTTTGATGGGGACAGTGTAGAGGGAGCTTTACTCTGTATCTAACCCCGTGCTGTACCTGTCCTGGGAGTGTTTGATGGGGACAGTGTAGAGGGAGCTTTACTCTGTATCTAACCCCGTGCTGTACCAGTCCTGGGAGTGTTTGATGGGGACAGTGTAGAGGGAGCTTTACTCTGTATCTAACCCCGTGCTGTACCTGTCCTGGGAGTGTTTGATGGGGACAGTGTAGAGGGAGCTTTACTCTGTATCTAACCCCGTGCTGTACCTGTCCTGGGAGTGTTTGATGGGGACAGTGTAGAGGGAGCTTTACTCTGTATCTAACCCCGTGCTGTACCTGTCCTGGGAGTGTTTGATGGGGACAGTGTAGAGGGAGCTTTACCCTGTATCTAACCCGTGCTGTACCTGTCCTGGGAGTGTTTGATGGTGACAGTGTAGAGGGAGCTTTACTCTGTATCTAACCCCGTGCTGTACCTGTCCTGGGAGTGTTTGATGGGGACAGTGTAGAGGGAGCTTTACTCTGTATCTAACCCCGTGCTGTACCTGTCCTGGGAGTGTTTGATGGGGACAGTGTAGAGGGAGCTTTACTCTGTACCTAACCCCGTGCTGTACCTGTCCTGGGAGTGTTTGATGGGGACAGTGTAGAGGGAGCTTTACTCTGTATCCCTCCCCGTGCTGTACCTGTCCTGGGAGTGTTTGATGGGGACAGTGTACAGGGAGCTTTACTCTGTATCTAACCCTGTGCTGTACCTGTCCTGGGAGTGTTTGATGGGGACAATGTAGAGGGAGCTTTACTCTGTATCTATCCCCGTGCTGTACCTGTCCTGGGAGTGTTTGATGGGGACAATGTAGAGGGAGCTTTACTCTGTATCTAACCCCGTGCTGTACCAGTCCTGGGAGTGTTTGATGGGGACAGTGTAGAGGGAGCTTTACTCTGTATCTAACCCCGTGCTGTACCTGTCCTGGGAGTGTTTGATGGGGACAGTGTAGAGGGAGCTTTACTCTGTATCTAACCCCGTGCTGTACCAGTCCTGGGAGTGTTTGATGGGGACAGTGTAGAGGGAGCTTTACTCTGTATCTAACCCCGTGCTGTACCTGTCCTGGGAGTGTTTGATGGGGACAGTGTAGAGGGAGCTTTACTCTGTATCTAACCCCGTGCTGTACCTGTCCTGGGAGTGTTTGATGGGGACAGTGTAGAGGGAGCTTTACTCTGTATCTAACCCCGTGCTGTACCTGTCCTGGGAGTGTTTGATGGGGACAGTGTAGAGGGAGCTTTACCCTGTATCTAACCCGTGCTGTACCTGTCCTGGGAGTGTTTGATGGTGACAGTGTAGAGGGAGCTTTACTCTGTATCTAACCCTGTGCTGTACCTGTCCTGGGAGTGTTTGATGGGGACAGTGTAGAGGGAGCTTTACTCTGTATCTAACCCCGTGCTGTACCTGTCCTGGGAGTGTTTGATGGGGACAGTGTAGAGGGAGCTTTACTCTGTACCTAACCCCGTGCTGTACCTGTCCTGGGAGTGTTTGATGGGGACAGTGTAGAGGGAGCTTTACTCTGTATCTAACCCGTGCTGTACCTGTCCTGGGAGTGTTTGATGGTGACAGTGTAGAGGGAGCTTTACTCTGTGTCTAACCCCGTGCTGTACCTGTCCTGGGAGTGTTTGATGGGGACAATGTAGAGGGAGCTTTACTCTGTATCTAACCCGTGCTGTACCTGTCCGGGGAGTGTTTGATGGGGACAGAGTAGAGGGAGCTTTACTCTGTATCTAACCCCGTGCTGTACCAGTCCTGGGAGTGTTTGATGGGGACAGTGCACAGGGAGCTTTACTCTGTATCTAACCCTGTGCTGTACCTGTCCTGGTAGTGTTTGATAGGGACAATGTAGAGGGAGCTTTACTCTGTATCTAACCCCGTGCTGTACCTGTCCTGGGAGTGTTTGATGGGGTCAGTGTAGAGGGAGCTTTACTCTGTATCTAATCCCGTGCTGTCCCTGTCCTGGGAGTGTTTGATGGAGACAATGTAGAGGGAGCTTTACTCTGTATCTAACCCCGTGCTGTACCTGTCCTGGGAGTGTTTGTTGGGGACAGTGTAGAGGGAGCCACACTCTGTCTCTAACCCCGTGCTGTACCTGTCCTGGGAGTGTTTGATGGGGACAGTGTAGAGGGAGCTTTACTCTGTATCTAACCCCGTGCTGTACCTGTCCTGGGAGTGTTTGATGGGGACAGTGTCGAGGGAGCTTTACTCTGTCTCTAACCCCGTGCTGTACCTGTCCTGGGAGTGTTTGATGGGGACAGTGTAGAGGGAGCCACACTCTGTCTCTAACCCCGTGCTGTACCTGTCCTGGGAGTGTTTGATGGGGACAGTGTAGAGGGAGCCACACTCTGTATCTAACCCTGTGCTGTACCTGTCCTGGGAGTGTTTGATGGGGACAGTGTAGAGGGAGCCACACTCTGTATCTAACCCCATGCTGTACCTCAATGTTAAATTTGAAGGCAGTGTTTTGATATTTGGTGATGGTTCTGTTGGCAATGAAGCCGCAATTGAAGGTCACAGGGGCCCAGATGAGTGGAGCTGTGGGGTGAGGTCTTCCTTCTGGCTGAACTTCATCAATTCCCGTTCCAGGCTGTAAGTTTGGGAGAGCTCCCATCACAGGAATTCTTGGCCTCAATACACGCCAGAGGCCGTGCAGAATTGTCGAGCTTTGGACATGTGTTATCTCGAGGCGAGAAATCCTGACGTGGAAAAGAGGCCATCAGGGAGGATTCTGGGAATGGGGGATATAATGCGAATGGCGATTTTGGGAGTGTAGGAGGGGGATTTGGGGATGGGATCGAGGACTTCAGCTCTTGAGTGGAAACGGCAACATTCAGCATACCCCCACAACACACTCCAATTAACAGCAGCATCCACACCCAGTTTAACACAAACAGAGATGATCCGGCGATTTGCCACAGCTGCGGAATATATTGGCTGGTTTCGAGGCGAGGGGGCGGCAGCTGGAGGAACACCAGTGGGAGAAAGGAACGGGAGAATTGATTGATATAAGGGATTTGGGGGGATAGAGTAGGAGGTTCGATCGAACCCTCGGGGTCTGCGACTACATCACTGCCTCGTTCTAAAGGCTCGAGATGCCTCTAAGTGTTCGTCCCTGGGACACAGGCTTATCAGTCCCAGATTAACACCAGAGAAACAATTATTCTGCATTGACTCCTGTGCTGTTACATCCCAGAGAGTGGGAGCCTCCCCAGTGACCCGACACACAGCTCAATTATTAACCCATGCGCTACCTGAAACCAGGGCCTGCGCATAGTGCTGAGGGAGCGCCGCACTGTCGGAGGGTCAGTGCTGAGGGAGCGCCGCACTGTCGGAGGATCAGTGCTGAGGGAGCGCCGCACTGTCGGAGGGTCAGTGCTGAGGGAGCGCCGCACTGTCGGAGGGTCAGTGCTGAGGGAGCGCCGCACTGTCGGAGGGTCAGTGCTGAGGGAGCGCCGCACTGTCGGAGTGTCAGTGCTGAGGGAGCGCCGCACTGTCAGAGGGTCAGTGCTGAGGGAGCGCCGCACTGTCAGAGGGTCAGTGCTGAGGGAGCGCCGCACTGTCAGAGGGTCAGTGCTGAGGGAGCGCCGCACTGTCGGAGGGTCAGTGCTGAGGGAGTGCCGCACTGTCAGAGGGTCAGTGCTGAGGGAGGGCTGCACTGTTTAAGGTGCCATCTTTCAGCCAAGCTTTCTAGTACAGAAATTCCTCGTTCGCCGTCCCCCAGAAAAGCCACATCTAATGCAGCAGCCTGTCAAGAGATCTGCCAGGGAGGCAAAGAGTCTTGTTGTTCAATTCTGTTGGAGGGGAGGGTGAGGTGCTATAAGAAGATATCGCTGTTGCCGAGGAAACCAGCGCACACACATACACACACACATAAATACACTCATACATTTACTGTGTTGTATCCGAGTGACTTGATTCCGCCCACGCAGCTAGCTGCTATGCAATGCACACTGGCGGCTCCCAGGTCCTGCATGCATCATCTGACTGCAGGCACCAACTTCACAACCTGCCCACCCCCCCCCCTCCCCCAGCTCCACTGCTGTCAGGCACTGCGTCAAGAAATGTAACTGAGAGTGGCCACAGGGAGGGTCCCACCAAGGTGCGCGGCACCCTGCAAGCCACAGAAAAAAGCCTCCTAACTCAATCCCGGCACATCCCACAGTGGTCCAGGGTAGGGCAAGTGCCGCACTGTCGGAGGGTCAGTGCTGAGGGAGCGCCGCACTGTCGGAGGGTCAGTGCTGAGGGAGCGCCGCACTGTCGGAGGGTCAGTGCTGAGGGAGCGCCGCACTGTCGGAGGGTCAGTGCTGAGGGAGCGCCGCACTGTCGGAGGGTCAGTGCTGAGGGAGCGCCGCACTGTCGGAGGGTCAGTGCTGAGGGAGCGCCGCACTGTCGGAGGGTCAGTGCTGAGGGAGCGCCGCACTGTCGGAGGGTCAGTGCTGAGGGAGCGCCGCACTGTGGGAGGGTCAGTGCTGAGGGAGCCCCGCACTGTCGGAGGTCAGTGCTGAGGGGAGCGCCGAACTGTCCGAGGTTCAGTGTGGAGGGGCGCTGCACTGTCGGAGGGTCAGTGCTGAGGGAGCGCCGCACTGTCTGAGGGTCAGTGCTGAGGGAGGAAGTGGGGAAGTTACAAAGATAGGTAGGATTGGAGGAGGTTGCAGAGATGTTGAAGGGTGTTAGGGGAGATTTAAACCGAAGGTTGAGCCTGGTAAACCCGAGGGGCACGGTGTCAGTGCGCACAGAGGCAGTGGGGGGGCCGGGGGTTGAAGGGTGAATGAGAAACAGTGTGAGTTCAACAGCGGGTCAGCGTTGTGAGGGGAGCAGCTGGAGTGAGTTAACCCTCTGGGAGCAGCAAAACGGACACTGCATATCAATAAGCCGATTGTTGGACCTTGTTGTGTCGTTTCACTTTAAATAAGGGCTTTCCTCCTGTAGCACAATCAATCACTCACGAGACGAGAAGAGATGGAGTCAATCAATCGATGGCTTTATTACGCAGACTTGTTCCCCAGCAGCACAGTTACAGAATGCGGCTGCTGGGAAAACCCGGCCTCTTATACTCCGCATTACTGGGTGGAGCCAGTCGGCGGCTGATCCAATCGGGACCTAGCGTCTATCCACCAATAGCCTCTCGGCGTCACAGGGTACCGTAATACCCCTAATACATACCACCACACCTCCATCACACAACAGCTGGGACAAGCGCCTTCACCAGCCACCGCGGCATGCTTGCACCTCGTGAGGCGGTAGGAGGTGTCCGAGTTATACCAGCCCTCTCCTTCGCTGCAAGGGTGTGGCGAAAGATGTCCGCCGTTAAGGCTGGCAGCTGCTGGGAGGGGGGAGGAGGTGTGGGAGCTGCTGGGGAGGGGGGGGGGGGGGGGGGGGGGGGGGAGTGTGGGAGGAGCTGGGTGAGTGGGGACTATGGAGCGCAGCGAGCAGATTCCACCACCTGCAATGCAACGGTTTGCAGAGACTTGTGTGCTGTGCTCCCTTCCCGATAGTGAACCCTGTGTAGTTATTGGTGAGGTGCGCCACCTTGTGTGAGAGTCTGGGATTACAGGGGCCAGTGACAGCCGGTCTCGCACACTCTGCTGGACCCCAAAGGAGAACACGATACTTTACACTCTACACCTTACATCTGTCTCCTCACTGGGTGCACACGAATAAAACCAAACAGGGACATTCCTAACACCCTACCCTTGGAAAACGTGACAGATATTTATTGACTTTCCACCTCCCCCCAGCCCGTTAATGCTTACCGACATTGGCTAACGGTTTAAGGAACATTTCGATTTTAAATTTCCCATTTATTGTTCCCAAATCCCACCGCAGTCTGCTCCCGCCACTCCTGTTTTTGTAACGTCCCCCAGTTAAGGACGAGGGTGAGTGCTGAGGGAGTGCCGCACTGTCGGAGGGTCAGTGCTGAGGGAGCGCCGCATTGTCGGAGGGTCAGTGCTGATGGAGCGCCGCACTGTCGGAGGGTCAGTGCTGAGGGAGCGCCACACTGTCGGAGGGTCCAGTGCTAAGGGAGCGCCGCACTGTCGGAGGGTCAGTCGCTGAGGGAGTTGCCGCACTGTCGGAGGGTCAGTGCTGAGGGAGCGCCGCACTGTTGGTGGGTCAGTGCTGAGGGAGCGCCGCACTGTCGGAGGGTCAGTGCTGAGGGAGCGCCGCACTGTCGGAGGGTCAGTGCTGAGGGAGCGCCGCACTGCTCGGAGGGTCAGTGCTGAGGGAGCGCCGGACTGTCAGAGGGTCAGTGCTGAGGGAGCGCCGCACTGTCGGGGGGTCAGTGCTGAGGGAGCGCCGCACTGTCGGAGGGGTCAGTGCTGAGGGAGCGCCGCACTGTCGGAGGGTCAGTGCTAACGGAGTGCCGCACTGTCAGAGGGTCAGTGCTGAGGGAGTGCCGCACTGTCAGAGGGTCAGTGCTGAGGGAGTGCCCGCACTGTCAGAGGGTCAGTGCTGAGGGAGTGCCGCGCACTGTCAGAGGGTCAGTGCTGAGGGAGAGCCGCACTGTCGGAGGGTCAGTGCTGAGGGAGCGCCTCACTGTCGGAGGGTCAGTGCTGAGGGAAGCACCGCACTGTCGGAGGGTCAGTGCTGAGGGAGCACCGCACTGTCAGAGGGTCAGTGCTGAGGGAGTGCCGCACTGTCGGAGGGTCAGTGCTGAGGGAGCGCCGCACTGTCGGAGGGTCAGTGCTGAGGGAGCGCCGCACTGTCGGAGGGTCAGTGCTAACGGAAGTGCCGCACTGTCAGAGGGTCAGTGCTGAGGGAGTGCCGCACTGTCAGAGGGTCAGTGCTGAGGGAGTGCCGCACTGTCAGAGGGTCAGTGCTGAGGGAGTGCCGCACTGTCAGAGGGTCAGTGCTGAGGGAGAGCCGCACTGTCGGAGGGTCAGTGCTAACGGAGTGCCGCACTGTCAGAGGGTCAGTGCTGAGGGAGCGCCGCACTGTCGGAGGGTCAGTGCTGAGGGAGCGCCGCACTGTCGGAGGGTCAGTGCTGAGGGGAGCGCCGCACTGTCGGAGGGTCAGGTGCTGAGGGAGCGCCGCACTGTCGGAGGGTTCAGTGCTGAGGGAGCGCCGCACTGTCGGAGGGTCAGTGCTGAGGGAGCGCCGCACTGTCGGAGGGTCAGTGCTGAGGGAGCACCGCACTGTCGGAGGGTCAGTGCTGAGGGAGCGCCGCACTGTCAGAGGGTCAGTGCTGAGGGAGCGCCGCACCGTCAGAGGGTCAGTGCTGAGGGAGCCGCTGCACTGTGGGAGGGTCAGTGCTGAGGGACCCATTTTTTGCCAGCCGGCCTTCCTTCGGGACCCACGCCAGCTGACCTTCGCGGCTCGTGCTGGCCGTCTTTCGCAACCCACGTCGGCGAACCTTCGCGACCAACACTGGCCCACCTTCGTGACCCAGGTGGGCCGAACTTCATGATGCACCATTTTCATTTACCTGTCATGTGACAGGTGAGCCTGCGCGGTCCTCACAATCTCACTTCTTGTGTCATTCAATGTTACATTCCTGCTCAGGGCTTCAGCTGATGAGTTAAGATCTCACTGCATCATTGAAAAACAATGCCGAGGTTTGTCCTTGAACTCACCATGCTTAATCTTATAACGCTTTTGATGTTTTGAGAGTTTAAATCTCATTTGCCAATGCTTGCCTGCACATAACACACATGAACTTTGAATCCTGGTTTGCAATGGCGCAATTAATGAAACCACACCTCAAGTGATAATCGTTATGCTGCTTTGTTCCTGTTTTCAGCTTCTTCCTCATGGGTTATTCACCAGAAGCCCTGGAGTTCACACTAGCACTGCTATCAGCTGCAGAATGGAGCAATATCACTCGCGCCCAGAACACGTGATGTCAGCGTGACCTGCTCTCTGCCGCTGCTCCAGGCAGGAAGTCTCCAGCGACTAAAAGAACAATCTCCTCCCGGGTCAGCACGCGTGACGTCAGGAGGAGGCGTTCTGCCCCGCTGCGCGGTGGGCACTGTTGACGGAGCACGCATGCACAGAACGGCCGGCATTCTGCAAGCTGGTCGCGGCCGGCATTTTTATAAGCCGGTCATGCCGTTGGGCACTACTTTCCACGGTCAGGGACTCTGCGGCGCATGGCCCCGTGATCGGGAACACCCCAGTGCACGGCTCCGCGACCCTGCCAACGCCCGCCCGTGACCCACCCGCGGGTCACGACCCTGGGTGTGAAAATGACTGTTTTAGATGGTAGTGGTCGTGGGTTTGGAAGGTGTTTTCTAAGGAACCTTGATTAGATACTGCAGTGCATCTTAGAACATAGAACATTACAGCGCAGTACAGGCCCTTCGGCCCTCGATGTTGCGCCGACCTGTGAAACCACTCTAAAGCCCATCTACACTATTCCCTTATCGTCCATATGTCTATCCAATGACCATTTGAATGCCCTTAGTGTTGGCGAGTCCACTACTGTTGCAGGCAGGGCATTCCACACCCTTACTACTCTCTGAGTAAAGAACCTACCTCTGACATCTGTCCTGTATCTATCTCCCCTCAATTTAAAGCTATGTCTCCTCGTGCTAGACATCACCATCCGAGGAAAAAGGCTCTCACTGTCCCTATCCAATCCTCTGATCATCTTGTATGCCTCAATTAAGTCACCTACCTCTTAACCTTCTTCTCTCTAACAAAAACAGCCTCAAGTCCCTCAGCCTTTCCTCATAAGATCTTTCCTCCATACCAGGCAACATTCTGGTAAATCTCCTCTGCACCCTTTCCAATGCTTCCACATCCTTCCTATAATGCGGCGACCAGAATTGCACGCAATACTCCAAATGCGGCCGCACCAGAGTTTTGTACAGCTGCAACATGACCTCATGGCTCCGAAACTCAATCCCTCTACCAATAAAAGCTAACACACCATACGCCTTCTTAACAACCCTCTCAACCTGGGTGGCAACTTTCAGGGATCTATGTACATGGACACCGCGATCTCTCTGCTCATCCACACTGCCAAGAATCTTACCATTAGCCCAGTACTCTGTCTTCCTGTTATTCCTTCCAAAATGAATCACCTCACACTTTTCTGCATTAAACTCCATTTGCCACCTCTCAGCCCAGCGCTGCAGCTTATCTATGTCCCTCTGTAACTTGTAACATCCTTCCGCACTGCCCACAACTCCACCGACTTTAGTGTCATCTGCAAATTTACTCACCCATCCTTCTACACCCTCCTCCAGGTCATTTATACAAATGACAAACAGCAGTGGCCCCAAAACAGATCCTTGTGGTACACCACTAGTAACTGGACTCCAGTCTGAACATTTCCCATCAACCACCACCCTTTGTCTTCTTCCAGCTAGCCAATTTCTGATCCAAACTGCTAAATCACCCTGAATCCCATGCCTCTGTATTTTCTGCAGTAGCCTACCGTGGGGAACCTTATCAAACGCTTTACTGAAATCCATATACACCACATCAACTGCTTTACCCTCATCCACCTGTTTGGTCACCTTCTCAAAGAACTCAGCCACTGTTCGTCGGAGGTGGAGGGTTTGAATGTTTGTGGGAGGAGCAATCAAGCGGGGCTGCTTTGTCCTGGACGCTGTCAAGCTTCTTGACTGTTGCTGGAGCTGCGCTCATCCAGGCAAGTTGAGAGTATTCCATTACACTCCTGACTTCTGCCTTGTAGATGGTGGACAGGCTTTGGGAGGTCAGGAGGTGAGTTACTCTCCGCAGGATGTCTCGTCTTTGACCTGCTCTGGTAGACACAGTGTTAATATGTGTGGTAAACCACTGTTAGTGTATTATATGTATTGTGGTAAACTGTTACTGCATTACATGTATTCTGGTAAAGCACAGCCTGATGGCTCCGCCACCCTTCGGGCTCGGTATAACCTCCGGCTCTGCCCAGTTCAGGATCAGTGGCCAGGGGGCTTCCTGTTTAGCTTATTAAAGCCTCAGTTTCGTTCACTACTCGTCTTGTGATTAATTGATGGCACATCAATTTAATAAGCTAAACTTTTAAGATGAATTCATCACTCAAGCCTGACCACCTGGAGCTGGACCCACAAGCAGCTGACGCCACTGCGACATTCGAGCACTGGCTAAGCTGCTTCGAAGCTTACCTCGGATCCTCCACCGACGACGTCTCCGACCTCCAAAAGCTTCAAATACTCAATGCACAGGTGAGTCCGCAAGTTTTCCCTCTTATCAGAGACGCCCCCTCGAATACGGAGGCGATAATGCTGCTGAAGGGACAGTACGTAAAGGCAGTAAACGAGGTGTACGCCAGGCACCTCCTTGCCACGGGGCGACAACGCTCCGGAGAATCACAAGCTGACTTCCTGCGTGCCTTGCGGGTACTCGGCCGGAACGGTGCTTGCCAGGCGGTATCGGCTGTCCAACACACGGAGCTGCTGATCAGGGACGCCTATGTCGCGGGCATTAAATCCAACTACATCCACCGGCGCTTGCTAGAAGGGGGTACACTCGGCCTCCCAGAGACAGTGCAGCTCTGAAACTCTTAAGTGGTTTTCCAGAACTTGGAGGACTACACCTCCGGCCACGCGGCACCCTCGTGGGCGCCGCCATCACCCAACTAGAGTGCGACGCAAGCCTGTGCCACGCAGCAGCCTGCCAACGCCGTAAGCCCGAAATGCTACTTCTGCGGCGAGGGTAAGCACCCCAGACAACGTTGCCCTGCACGGAACGAGATTTTCAACAGGTGCGGGAGGAAGTGCCACTTCGCCAAAGTCTGCCAGGCCCGACCTGTCCCTAACGTTCCTCGGCCCAGCAGCGTTGCCTGTTGTCTGTCGGGACCGCTCCCATCTGCCGCTCCACCCGCCATGTGCGACCCGTGGGCGCCGCCATCTTCGCTGCCACCTGCCATGTGCGACCCTGTGGGGGCCATCTTCGCCACCATCTTCGCTGCCACCCGCCATGTGCAACCCGTGGGCGCCGCCATCTTCGCTGCCACCCGCCATGTGCAACCCGCAATCTTCGCCGCCATCTTTGATTTCACCCGCCACGTGCGACCCATGGGGGCCGCCAACTTGGAACCGCTCCGCCACCTCCCGGGGCCCCTGCTCACCCGGTCGTACGCTGGCCACTGCTACCTCCAACCGGCCCACCCACCAGCTTCCGAAGCTCGCCTCCATCACACTCAACCACTCTCAACCGCATCATCTCACGAAATCCACGATGACCACCTGAATCAACGGGCACGAGATGACCTGCCTCTTCGACTCCGGGAGCACAGACAACTTTATCCACCCAGATACGGTAAGGCGCTGCTCCCTCCCAATTTTACCCGCGACCCAGAAAATCTCCCTGGCTTCCGGATCACATTCCGTAGAAATCCGGGGGTACTGTGTCGCGACCCTTTCGGTACAGGGCGTAGAGTACATAAACTTTAAGCTCTACGTCCTCCCCCATCTCTGTGCTGCCCTATTACTGGGGCTCGACTTTCAGTGCCACCTCCAAAGCCTTACCTTAACGTTCGGTGGACCCCTGCCCCCCCCTCACTGTCTGTAGCCTCGCAACCCTTAAGGTCGCCCCACCCTCGCTCTTCACCCCGGACTGTAAGACCGTCGCCACTAGGAGCAGACGATACAGTGCCCGGGACAGGGCCTTTATCAGGTCGGAGGTCCAGCGACTCCTACGCATGGGGATCATTGAGGCTAGTACCAGCCCCTGGAGAGCCCAAGTGGTGGTCATCAAGACTGGGGAGAAGCACCGGATGGTCATCGACTACAGTCAGACGATCAACCGGTACACACAGCTCGGTGCGTACCTGCTCCCCCGCAAATCTGACATGGTCAATCAGATTGCGCAGTATAGAGTCATCTCCCAGCTCCCTATCCGCCCGAAGGACCACCAATACACTATCTTCGAGGCAGATGGCCGCCTCTACCACTTCCTCAGGGTTCCCTTCGGCGTCTCGGTCTTCCAGCGAGAAATGGACCGAATGGTTGACCAGTACGGGCTGTGGGACACGTTCCTGTACCTAGATAATGTCACCATCTGTGGCCATGACCAACAGGACCATGACGCAAACCTCTGGCATTTCATCCACACCGCTAAGCTCCTTAACCTCACATACAATAGGGGGAAATGCGTTTTCCGCACAATTCGCCTAGCCATCTTTGGCTACGGTGTGGAAAATGGAGTTCTAGGGCCCGACCCCGACCGCATGCGCCCCCCTCCTGGAACTTCCCCTCCCCCACTGCCCCAAGGCCCTGAAGAGATGCCTGGGGTTCTTCTCTTATTATGCCCAGTGGGTCCCCACTTATGCGGACAAGGCCTGTCCACTGATCAAATCCACCATTTTTCCCCTCACGGCTGAAGCCCGCCTGGCCTTCAACCGCATCAAGGCAGATATTGCCAAAGCCGCGATGTACGCTGTGGACGAGTCCATCCCGTTCCAGGTGGAGAGCAATGGGTCGGACTTTGCTCTGGCCGCTACACTCAACCAGGCGGGCAGGCCCGTGGCTTCCTTCTCCCGTACCCTCCATGCCTCCGAAATTCAACACTCCTCCATCGAAAATGAAGCCCAAGCCATTGTAGACGCTGTGAGACATTGGAGGCATTACCAGGCCGGCAGGCGATTCACTCTCCTCACTGACCAATGGTTGGTTGCCTTCATGTTCAATAACACACAGCGGGGCAAGATTAAGAATGACAAGAGTCTGAGGTGGAGGATCGAGCTCTCCACCTACAACTACAATATCTTGTATCGACCTCAATGAGCCCCCAGATGCCTTCTCCCGCGGTACATGTGCCAGCGCACAAGTAGACCGACTTCGAGCCCTCCACAATGACCTCTGTCATCCGGGGGTCACCCGTTTTTCACTTTAATCAAGGCTCGCAACCTGCCCTACTCCATCGAGGAGGTCAGGACCATGACCAGGGACTGCTAGGTCTGCGTGGAGTGCAAACTGCACTTCTATCGGCCCGACAGAGCACACCTGGTAAAGGCCTCCTGCCCCTTTGAGCGCCTCAGCATCGACTTCACTGACCGTAACGTGTACCTCCTCAACGTTGTTGTCGAGTACTCACGACTCCCCTTTGCCACCCCATGCCCTGACATGACCTCTGCCACCGTCATCAAAGCCCTGCACAGTCTCTTCACTTTGTTCGGTTTTCCCCACCTACATCCAGAGCGATCAGGGTTCCTCCTTCATTGAGCGACGAGTTGCGTCAGTTCCTGCTCAGCAAGGGCATCGCCTCCAGCAGGATGACCAGCTACAACCCTCGGGGAAACGGACAGGTGGAGCGGGAGAACGCGACGGTCTGGGAGGTCGTCCTTCTGGCCCTACGGTCTAGAAGTCTCCCGCTGACAGGAGGTCCTTCCCGATGCGTTCCACTACATCCGGTCACTCCTGTGCACTGCCACCAGTGAGACCCCTCACGAACGTATGTTTGCCTTCCCTATGAAGTCCACCTCAGGGGTCTCGCTCCCGTCCTGGCTGACAGTCCCAGGACCCGTCCTCCTCCGGAAGCATGCGAAGAAGGTCCTGCTCCTCCATGCCAACCCACAATATGCCTACGTGGCACATCATGACGGGCGGCAGGACACAGTCTCCCTCCGGATTTGGCACCTGCAGGTTCTCCAGCGACCATCACCACCACCCCTACGCCGTCTCCCCCCACCACTACATGGCTAATTCAAGATTTGGCACCCGCAGGCCACACTGGCGACCATCACCACCACCCCCGCCCCTACACCGGCCCCCCCTGTTTTTGAACAGGGGGTGAATGTGGTAAACCACTGTTAGTGTATTATATGTATTGTGGTAAACTGTTACTGTATTACATGTATTGTGGTAAACCACTGCCTGATGGCTCCGCCTCCCCTCAGGCTCGGTATAAAGGCGGCTGACCTCCGGCCCTGCCCCAGTTCGGGATCAGAGGCCAGGAGGCTTTCTGTTTAGCTTATTAAAGCCTCAGTTTCGTTCACTACTCGTCTTGTGGTCATTGATGGCACATCAATATGGCTGGGTCCAGTTCAGTTTCTGATCAATGGTAACCCCGAGGATAGTGGGGGATTCAGCGATGGGAATGCCATTGAATGTCATGGGAAGACCTTGAATCTCTCTTGCAGGAGATGGTTATTTCCTGGCACTTGGATGGCGTGAATGCAACTTGCCACTTGTCAGCCCGAGCCTGGATATTGTCCAGGTCTTGCTGCATTTGGACATGGGCTGCTTCATTATCTGAGGAGTCGCGAATGGTGCTGAACATTGTGCAGTCATCAGCGAACATCCTTATTTCTGACCTTATGATGGGAGGGAACTCGTTGTTGAAGCAGCTGAAGATGGTTGGGGCCTAGGACACTACCCTGGGGAACTCCTTGTTCTCGATCCTCCTCCCCCAGGCAGAAGAAACAACATCCGCACACCGTGTCTGTCCAGCCCCATCAGAATCTTAGTGTTTCAATCAGATCTCTCCTTCCGTTTCTAAGCAACAGTGAACACAGACCACATTCGAACCAATCTCTCCTCATTGGACAGTCCCGCCAACGCTGGTACCAGCCGGCTGAGTATCCCTGCATTCCCTCTGCTCCAGGTGCATCCTTTCTTAGTTGGGGAGACCAAGGCTGCACGCAATACTCACCAAGGCCCTGTATAACTGCAGCAAAACATCCCTACTCTTATACTCAAATTGAAGGGGTATAGGTTAGGTTGATCTTAGATTAGGATAAATGGTCAGCACAACATCGTGGGCTGAAGGGCCTGTACTGTTCTATGTTCTAAAACACGAGAAGCTCAACTCCATCCAGGACAAAGCAGCCCCCCTCCCCCCGCTCGATCGACACGCTAACCCCACCTTCAACATCCACTCCCTCCACCCACCGACGCACCGCGGCAGCCATGTGCACCGTCTACAAGATGCACTGCAGCCACTCGCCAACATTCCTCAGACAGCACCGCCAAACCCGCCACCTCTACCACCGGCACATAGTGACAGCAGTGTGTGTCATCTACAACAGCGATAGGCAACCTAGGCTGGTGAATGGGCCGCAGGAGGGGGCCTCCTTCACCTCAGGGGGCTGCAAGCTTGAAAATCACTAACCACAAACCCATGAATAAGACAAAATACATTTAATACACGCCGAGTATTTCATCACACGTTGAAGACCGTGCTTAATCATTTGTATATTAATAGCATTGTCATCAACTTCAAATGGTACAATGGAAAGCAATATTTACACTTTGGAGGCAGAGGGCTCTCACAGTCAATGTTGTGAGCGATCAGCTCGCCCCTCACTTGCCCTTGCTTTACGTGTGGATCACTTCAGTCATACCGGTCGGGGAAATAAATCCACGCGGACGAAAATCAGCGGAAAGCGTCAACCCTGCGCGTGGGCTACGGTCAATGGAATATCTTGTGGGTTGTCCACGGAACCCAGGTAATCTGTGGCAACTCGTCAAGGCTCCTTCGACAGCATCTTCCAAACCCTCCACCTCTGCCACCTAGAAGGGCAAGGGTGGCAGACGCACAGGGCACACCCACCGCTTGCACGTTGCTCCCTTTGAGCCCCATCCACACACACACACACCATCCCGATGTGGACATTTCTTTTTTTTTTTAAAGAAAATATTTCATTGAAGCATTGTAATTTTCAGTTTGACACACTAACATTTCTTAAACAATCACGCGGGCCGCATTCACACCTAAAAAACAAAAAACAGTAAACAACATCCCCCTACTACCCCCGCCCTTTCCCCTAATTACCCGTATACGGAGTCCCCTGTCCTTATCGAACATCGCCATGCCTCCTGTTTTCCTCCCCCCCGCCCCCCCCCCCCCTACTGCCGACGTTCGATTTTCCTTGAAGAAATCGATGAATGGCCGCCATCTACGGGCGAATCCCTGTGTTGATCCTCTCAAGAGAACTTGGTTTTCTCCAGACTGAGAAACTCTACCATATCGCTGACCCACACTCCGGACTTCGGGGGCTCCGAGAGCCTCCATCTCAGCAAGATCCGCCTCCGGGCCACCAGGGAGGAGAAGGGCAGGACATCGGCCTCCTCCCCCCCCCCTTTGCCCCCGGATCTTCCGACACCCCCAAATATTGCCACTTCTGGACTCGGGAGTGACCCTCCCCTCCAGGACTTCCGACATAACGTCCGCGAATCCCTGCCAGAATTCCCTTAGTTTCGGGCATGCCCAAAACATATGAACATGGTTGGCCGGGCCTACCCCCACATCTGTCCTCCACCTCCTCGAAGAACCTACTTATCCGGGCTACCGTCATGTGGGCCCTGTGGACCACCTTGAACTGGATCAAGCTGAGTCTGGCACACAACGAGGATGAATTGACTCTCTTCAAGTTTTTTTCCCCATAGTTCAGTTTCCAACTCTCCTCCCAGCTCCTCTTCACCCCTCTGATAGGGGCCCCTTCCCACTCCATCAACTCCTTGTATATCTCCGAAACCCTCCCCTCTCCAACCCCCGTTTTTGACATCACCTTATCCTGTAGTCCCCTCAGGGGGAGGCGAGGAAAGCTTGGGACCTGCCTCCCTACAAAGTCCCGCACTTGAAGGTACCGAAACCCGTTCCGACCAGGCAAATCAAACTCCTCCAGGGTCGGGAAGCCCTCCTGGATGAATAGGGTCCCCAAACCTCTCAATCCCTGCCCGCTGCCATCTCTTAAAGCCCCCATCCAGCCCCCCCGGGACAAACCGGTGGTTGTCCACAGATCGGTGACCACACTGACGCCCCCTCCAGTCTCATGTGCTGCCTCTATCGCCCCCACACCCTTAGGGCTGCCACCACCACAGGACCTGTAGAGTACCGAGCCGGCGAGAATGGCAGAGGCTCCGTTAGCAAAGCCTCCAAACTTGTACCCTTGCAGGATGCCGCTTCCACTCGCTCCCAACCCAACCCCTCCCCCTCTACCCACTTCCTGACCATCGATATGTTGGCCGCCCAGTAATAGTTAATAAAGTTCAGGAGGGCCAAGCCCCCTCTCCGCGACCCCGTTCCCAATATCGGCACTTTCATTTCCCTGAAAAAAGCCTTTGGCACAAAAATCGGAAGACAATGAAAAGAGAAGAGCAGTCCCGGAAGACCGTCACCTTCACCGTCTGAACCCTCCCCGCCAGCGTCAGCATGTCCCATCTACGGAAATCCCTTTTCATTTGATCCACCGCTTTACCCAGGTTTAACTTGTGACGCTGCCCCCAATCCTTAGCAAGTTGAGTCCCCAGATACCTAAAACTCCTCTCAATCACTTTAAAAGGTATCTCCTTCAGTCTTTCCTGCCCCGGTGCCTGGATCATGAACATCTTCTTTACACAGAGTGGTGGGTGTGTGGAATGCACTGCCAGCAGAGGTGGTGGGGTCAGAGTCATTAGACATTTAAGCAACTCTTTAGACAGGCATATGGACAGCAGTAAATTGAAGGGGTGTAGGTTAGATTGATCTTAGATTAGGATAAGTGGTCGGCACAACATCGTGGGCCGAAGGGCCTGTACTGTGCTGTAGTGTTCTATGTTCTATCTCGCTCCTTCTCATACTTAACTTGTCGCCTGAAAATCGCCCAAATTCTCCTAGAATCTCCATGATTTTGGCATCCCCCCCCCACCGGCCTGTGACATAGAGCAGCAAATCGTCCGCATAGAGACGATTGTGTTCCAACCCCCCCCCACCCCCTCACTATCTCCTGCCAGCCATTCGATGATCTAGGGGCCATCACTAAGGGCTCTATGGCCAGGGAAAACAGTAATGGGGAGAGCGGGCATCCCTGCCTTGTCCCCCGACAGAGACTAAAGTATTCTGACCGGACTCGGTTGGTTCTTACATCTGCCCACCGGAGCCTGATATAACAGCCGGACCCAATCCACAAATCCCTGCCCGAACCCAAACCTGCCTAAAATATCCCATAGATGCTTCCACTCCACCCCGGTCGAAAGCCTTCTCCGCGTCCATGGCAACTACCACCTCAACCTCGCGGCCCCTCCGCTGGCATCATAATTACATTAAGAAGCCGTCTAATATTGGACGTCAGATGCCTGTCCGTCACAAATCCCGTCTGATCCTCCCAATTATCTCCGGGACACAATCCTCTATCGAGTGGCCAAGATCTTTGCCAGCAATTAGCATCTACATTCAAAAGGTAAATTGGCCTGTACGATCCACAGCTCTCCGGATCCTTGTCTCGCTGCAGGATGAGAGGAATTGATGCCTGTGATAGCGTTGGGGGGGAGTAGTCCCAGCTCCTTGGACTCGTTAAAAGCCTTAACCAGGAGCGGCCCCAGCAACCAGAGAACTTCTTATAAAATTCCACTGGGATCAGTCAGGTCCCGGGGCTTTACCCGATTGCATCGCCCCAGTCCATCTGTCACCTCCCGAGCCCAATCGGGGCCCCCCGGGACTTCCACCAGCTCCTCATCTGCCTTCGGGAACTCTAGCCTCGCCAGGAATTCATACCCTCCTCTCCAACGGGGGTTCCGACTCATGTAGTCGACTATAGAATTCACGGAACACGTCATTCACCGCCCCCGGGTCCGTCACCGTCTCCCCCCTCATATCCTTTAATTTCCTATTTCTCTCGCCACCCTCCAGCTTCCTCAGCTGATGCGCCAGCATCCTGTTAGCCTTCTTCCTATATTCATATATTGCCCCTTTTACCCTCCTCAGCTGACCCTCCTCCGCCTTACCTGTGGCAAGGAGCCCAAATTCCATTTGAAGTCTCTGACGCTCCTTCAGGAGCTCCTCATCCGGATATTCCACATATCTCCTGTCCATCTGTACGATTTCTCCTACCAACACGTCCAGCTCTGCCCGTTTGGTCTTCTCCCTATGGGCCCGAATCGAAATACATTCCCCTCTAAATACCGCCTTCAATGCCTCCCTCTCCACCCCAGCCGCGGTCTCTCCCGTGTCGTTGTTATTTATATACCCCTGAATGGCCTCCCTCACAGACCTCGTTGTCCGCTACCAGCCCTGCATCTAATCTCCACTGTGGGCGCTGGGACTTTCCCGTGCTTACCCGTAGGTCTATCCAATGTGGCGTGTGGTCTGACACCACAATTGCTGAGTACTCAGTGTCCTCCACCCCCACTAACAGTGTTTTATCCAGTACAAAGAAATCTATCCTGGAGTATACCTTGTGCACATGAGAGTAGAATGAATATTCCTTGCTCCCGAATCTCCACGGATCAACCCCTCCCATACGCTCCATAAAGCCTCGACAATTCTGGTCGCCACACTACCAGAAGGATGTGGAGGCTTTAGAGAGGGTGCAGAAGAGATTTGGAGGGCATTTGCTATGAGGAGCGGTTGAATAAACTCGGTTTGTTCTCACTGGAATGACAGAGGTTGAGGGGCGACCTGACAGAGGTCTACAAAATTATGAGGGGCATAGACAGAGTGGATAGTCAGAGGCTTTTCCCCAGGGTAGAGGGGTCAATTACTAGGGGGCATAGGTTTAAGGTGAGAGGGGCAAGGTTTAGAGTAGATGTACGAGGCAAGTTTTTTTACACAGAGGGTAGTGGGTGCCTGGAACTCGCTGCCGGAGGAGGTGGTGGAAGCAGGGACGATAGTGACATTTAAGGGGCATCTTGACAAATACATGAATAGGATGGGAATAGAGGGATACGGACCCAGGAAGTGTAGAAGATTTTAGGTTAGACGGGGCAGCATGGTCGGCACGGGCTTGGAGGGCTGAAGGGCCTGTTCCTGTGCTGTACATTTTTGTTCTTTGTTCCTGTGCCATTGCTGATACTTTTCCCTGGCCTAGAACACGACCGGTCAATTCTCGGATCTCGGACCCTGTTGAAGTCACCCCCCCCTTAACCAATCGGTGCGAGTCACGGTCCGGTATCTTTCCGTTTCCTGACAAACGCAACATCATCCCAGTTTGGGGCATATATATTTACCAGCATCACTGCATTCCCTTCAGTTTCCCGCTAACTATAATACATCTGCCTCCCCGGTCTGCCCTCTAGCTTCCCTACCTCAAGTGCCACCCTTTTGTTAATGCGGATGGCCACCCCCCCCCCCCCCCCCCCTTGGTTTAAAGTCCAGTTCCGAATGGAATACCTATCCGACCCATCCCTTCTTCAGTCTAACCTGGTCTCCCAGCTTCAAGTGTGTCTCCTGTAACGTCCGCTTTTAGCTGTCTCAAGTGTGCGAACACACGGGCCCTTTTGACCTGCCCATTCAGTCCACGAATGTTCCACGTAACCAGTCTGGTCGGGGGGGGGGGGGGGGGGGGGGGGGGGGGGGGGGGGGGGGGGGGGGGGGGGGGGGGGGGGACGACTCTTGCCCCCCTCCTCTGTCGATCAGCCCATGATCTTTTCCTAGGCCAGCCCTTAGCCTATGTCCTGCACCTCCCCGGCCCACCCCTCGGCAGCTACCGCCCTCTGGGGCAAGAGTCTCCGACCCTCCGCCAGATATTCGGCGGGGGCGGGAATCGCGCCGGTTGGCGGCCCCCCCCCCCCCCCCCCCCCCCCCCCCCGCGATTCTCCGGCCCTGTTGGGCCGAAGTCCCGCCGCTAAAATGCCTGTCCCGCCGCGTAGATTAAACCACCTACCTTACCGACGGGACAAGGCAGCGCAGGCGGGCTCCGGGGTCCTGGGGGGGGGGGGGGTGGGGGCGTGGGGCGATCTGGCCCCGGGGGCTGCCCCCACGGTTGCCTGGCCCGCGATCGGGGCCCCACCAATCCACAGGCGGGGCCTGTGCCATGGAGACCATGGCGAAGGCGGAAGAGACTCCCTCCACTGCGCATGCGCGGGAATGCCGTCAGCGGACGCTCCCGCGCATGCGCCCGCCCAGAGATGTCATTTCCGCGCCCAGCTGGCGGGGGCACCAAGCCTTTTCCGCCAGCTGGCGGGGCGGAAATTCGTCCGCCGCGGCCTTTGTGGCGGCGCGATGCCCGACTGATTTGCGCCATTTTGGGCGCCAGTCGGCGGACCATCGTGCCGGTACCGGAGAATTTCGCTCCTGGTCTCCAAAAAGTCCCCTAATCATCAGCAGACCCCCTCCCCCCCACCCCCCCCACCACCCGTCTCTCTTTAGCTCTCCCCCCACTATGCTCCCGTGAAACAGCTCACCCAGCTATCCTAGCAGCTCCCGTCGCCAGCGCCGAGTATCCTACCACCCTGCTGGATCCTCACCGCGCCCCCCCCCCCTCCACTCTTAACATAAGTTCTCAAAACAACACAGAACGCAAACAAACAATCCTCCAAGGTCCGGGCGCCGAGGCCCAGCCCTCCTCCCTGTACATCTCATCAGTCCCATCACCTTCAAACAGAGCCAAAAACAAAAGAAGAAAAATCAAACAAGAGAAGAAAAGATTGTGCATGCAGAAACTCAGACATCTTTTCCTTTTCTTCCCTCGAACATAGCAACTTAAAACGTTTTTTACTGTATCTCGGTACAATATAACAGCGAATCAAAATCAAATCAATCAGAGACATCCTTCTTTTCCCGATCAACGCAACTTACGATACAGTGAAAGGCTGAGATTCTATAAATATAAAGCAACACAAAACTTTAAACTCAGCCCACTACCATCTAGATTTTAAAGTCATTATGCCTCTCCCAGATTAAAGTCTTTCATGAAGACCGCCGCTTCTTCCGGCGAGCCCAAATACAATTCCCGGTTCTCGTAGGTCACCCAAAGACGGGCCGGGTAGAGCAGTCCGAATTTTATGTCCCTTCGCATACAGGACCGCCCTTATGATTATTAAAACTCGCCCTCCTCTTTGCGAGTTCTGCTCCCAAATCTTGATACACCACCGGATCTCTGCTCTTCCCACATGAACCGTTTTGTCTGCCTGGCCCACCTTATCATGCGTTCCTTGTCCAGAACCGGTGCAGTCTCACCACCATCGTCCCCGGGGGCTCACGGCCCTGGGGTTTACCGCCTGGGCACCCTGTGAGCCCGGTCCACCTCTAACGGCCTGTCAAACGCATCTTCTCCAGCATCTTCCCCACATCTGCACCGGCATCCGAGCCCTCCTTTCCCTCGGGCAGCCCGAGCTGGCGGGGTCGATCTTCGCTTCTCTGCCATTGCATCCACCAAATTCTGAACTTCACTCCCATCCAACTTTTGATTTCTTCTTTTACACGATTGTTTCTTGGGCGCAGCTCCATAAGATCCTTCTTCTCCTCTCGCTTTTATCCACTTACAATTGCAAAATTCCCACAGAAATCCAACTTAAAAGGCCATTTAAAAAAACACTAAGAGCGGGAGCTTCTAAATGTGTGACCGTTCACCCCATGGTCGCCACCCGGAAGTCCCCGACGTGGAAGTATATATCTGGGTCAAAGTCCGGGGATTGCCTCCCTAACAGCACTGTGGGTGTACCTACACCACACCGGGACTGCAGCCGTTCAAGATGGCGGCTCACCCGCCACCTTCTCGAGGGGCAATTAGGGATGGGGCAACAAATGTTCATAGAATTTACAGTGCAGAAGGAGGCCATTCGGCCCATCGAGTCTGCACCGGCTCTTGGAAACCCGACCCAAGCCCACACCTCCACCCTATCCCCATAACCCAGTAACTCCACCCAACACTAAGGGCAATTTTAGGCACTAAGGGCAATTTAGCATGGCCAATCCACCTAACCTGCACATCTTTGGACTGTGGGGGGAAACCGGAGCACCCGGAGGAAACCCACGCACACACGGGGGAGAACGTGCAGACTCCGCACAGACAGTGGTCCAAGCCGGGAATCGAACCTGGGACCCTGGAGCTGTGAAGCAACTGTGCTAACCACTGTGCTACCGTGCTGCCCTTAATGCCAGGCCTGGCCAGCAATTCCCCCCCTGAATGAATTTTAAAAACCCTTCAGGGACACTACCATGCCCCAAGAAGTAAATGCAGCCCATCACAGTCTATTAATTTCCACAATATACAAAGTGGACGTAGAGAGATAATATTTACGTAATCGATTAAAATACTTGGTTTACAACGAGGGGCAGTGTGGCGGCTGCCACTGCAAACCTCACAGCACCCCAGGGACCTGGGTTTGATTCCAGCCTCGAGTGACTGTCTGTGTGGAATTTGCACGTTCTCCCCATGTTTGCCTGCGTTTCCTCCACGTGCTCCGGTTCCCTCCCAACGATGTGCAGGTTTGTTGGGGTTACGGCGGGGGAGTGGACCGAGGTCAGGTGCTCTTTCAGAGGACGGGTGCAGACTCGACGGGCCAAATGGCCTCCTTCAGCACTGTAAGGATTCTCATAGCGTCAAACAGCACAGAAAAGGCCCTTCAGCCCATTGAGTCTACAGCAATTGGCCCATAGCCCTGTATGCCCTGGGATAGCAAGTGCACATCTAAATACTTCTTTCATGTTACGGGGGTCTCTGCCGTCGCCACCCTTTCAGGCAGCAAATACCATCCTCTGGCCCTTACCTTAAATCTATACCTCCACTGGTCAGAGGGGTCAAAGTTTCTTCATAATTTTATACATCAATCATGTCCCCCCCAGGCGCAGCACGGTGGTGCAGTTAGCACTGCTGCCTCACGGCGCCAAGGACCCAGGTTCGATCCCAGCTCTGGGTCACTGTCTGTGTGGAGTTTGCACATTCTCCCCGAGTTTCGCCCCCACAACCCAAAGATGTGCAGGGTAGGTGGATTGGCCGCGCTAAATTGCCCCTTAATTGGAAAAAATCAATTGGGTACTTTTTTAAAAATAATTCAAACAAATAACACGTCTCCCCCACCCCCCCCCCACCCCCCCAACCCGCCCCCCCGCCTTCCCTTCAGTCTCCTCTGCTCCAAGGAAAAACAACCCCAGTCTTATCCAATCTCTCTTCACAGCTAAAACCTCTCCAACCCAGGCAACATCCTGGTAAATCTCCTCCGCACCTGTCCAGGGCTATCGCATTCCTCCTGTAATGTGGATTTCAGAGAGAGGGGGGCATACAGATTGAAGAAAGGCAGTGAACCAGAGGAGAGGGGTTGGTGGGGAGGGGAGGGAATGATATGAAGAGAATTCATTTTGTTTTGGGCAAACTAGTTGCGATCTAGAAGTCGCTGCCGAAAGAGGCGGCGGAGTAGATTCACCCTCAAAATTTGGGGAGGGTGGAGATTGGATAAATACTTGGAAGGGGCAAAATTAAAATGTACGGGGCGATGATAAGGGAGGAAGAGTAGGGAAGGGGGGGGGGGGGGAGAGAGTGCGTGGAATATTGGCGAGCTCTTTCACCGGGGGGGGTAAAATTAAATGAAATTAATTGAAAATCGCTTATTGTCACAAGTAGGCCTCAAATGAAGTTACTGTGGAAAGCCCCGAGTCGCAGGTGTGATGTGCCGATAGCCAGCGCAGTACCCTTGCAGGATCTCAGTCCCCTCTTTGCTTGGCTGACCGGGCGATCCTGTATTGCTCGCCCCCCCCGCCCCGCGGGTTCCAGCCAGGCTGGCTCCGCCGCTGCAACTCGGTGCCAAGAGGAAACCTGTTTCTGGAATGTGATCTGGCAAGGTTCTGGTTTTGTGTTTCGGGAACATTCCATGCCATGAGCTCAGAAGCGGGTAGGGGCTCTCGTGTTACATCAGCATATCTGGCACGAACATGTGGCATTCTGATCGCGCGGACAACACCCTTGTCCCTGCCGCCAGGCTGCAGCCGGGTTACGAGACCACCCCCCCAACCCTCCCCACCGGGATAGGGGGCCAGACCGGTCGTCACAAACCACGGAGCTGGGAATTCCGATCAACTATCCCTCAGGAGCCAATCCGTGCAAGTTCATGGGGGGAGGGGGAGAGGGGGTCTAGCAGAGCAAGGCAGGACAGCCAATCTTGACCACCCCCCCCCCACTCCAATTACGAATCAGCTCCCTCTAAATTATTGGTTGAGGGTGGGATGCCCCCTCCTTTCATCAGTTCCGCAGGTCTGACCTTCGAAGGAACAGCCAATCCTGCATTCCGGTCGTGTCATAAATCCCTCCATGGTCTCTTCACTACCCTTCCCTATCTCTGTAACCCCCTCCATTCCCTACAACCCTCCCTATCTCTGTAACCCCCTCCATTCCCTACAACCCTCCCTATCTCTGTAACCTCCTCCAGCCCCTACAACCCTCCTGATCTCCGTAATCTCCTCCACTCCCTACAACCCCCTTATCTCTGTAACCTCCAGCCCGTACAGACGGGAGATGGCGAGGTCAAGGAACAATGTGAAAACAGGGGTGAGGATTTTTAGATCAAGTTGTTGCTTGCCTGGGTGTATATTTCGGTCTCAAGTATGAGGGTTGATAGCTGAATGGAATTTGGTGCCAGTTCAGACACAGGCAGCAGAGACTTTGCCAGACCTAAAGTTTATCACTGGTAAATTGTGGGGGACCGGACAGAAGTGGACTGGAACAGTCAGGAGTCTCAGAAGTGTCAAACACACAAAACCAGGGGCATGTATGTAGCTGCGGGAGCGCCGCACTGTCGGAGGGTCAGTACTGAGGGAGCGCCGCACTGTCGGAGGGTCAGTGCTGAGGGAGCACCGCACCTGTCGGAGGGTCAGCGCTGAGGGAGCGCCCCACTGTCGGAGGGTCAGTGCTGAGGGAGCGCCGCACTGTCGGAGGGTCAGTGCTGAGGGAGCGCCGCACTGTCGGAGGGTCAGTGCTGAGGGAGCGCCGCACTGTCGGAGGGTCAGTGCTGAGGGAGCGCCGCACTGTCGGAAGGGCCAGTGCTGAGGGAGTGCCGCACTGTCGGAGGGTCACTGCTGAGGGAGCGCCGCACTGTCGGAGGGTCAGTGCTGAGGGAGCGCCGCGCTGTCAGAGGGTCAGTGCTGAGGGAGCGCCGCACAGTCGGAGGGTCAGTGCTGAGGGGGCGCCGCACTGTCGGAGGGTCAGTGCTGAGGGGGCGCCGCACTGTCGGAGGGTCAGTGCTGAGGGGGCGCCGCACTGTCGGAGGGGTCAGTGCTGAGGGAGCGCCGCACTGTCGGAGGGTCAGTGCTGAGGGAGCGCCGGACTGTCGGAGGGTCAGTGCTGAGGGAGCGCCGCACTGTCGGAAGGTCAGTGCTGCGGGAGCGCCGCACTGTCGGAGGGTCAGTGCTGAGGGAGCGCCGCACTGTCGGAGGGTCATGCTGAGGGAGCGCCGCACTGTCGGAGGGTCAGTGCTGAGGGAGCGCCGCACTGTCGGAGGGTCAGTGCTGAGGGAGCGCCGCACTGTCGGAGGGTCAGTGCTGAGGGGGCGCCGCACTGTCGGGAGGGTCAGTGCTGAGGGGGCGCCGCACTGTCGGAGGGTCAGTGCTGAGGGGGCGCCGCACTGTCGGAGGGTCAGTGCTGAGGGAGCGCCGCACTGTCGGAGGGTCAGTGCTGAGGGAGCGCCGGACTGTCGGAGGATCAGTGCTGAGGGAGCGCCGCACTGTCGGAAGGTCAGTGCTGCGGGGAGCGCCGCACTGTCGGAGGGTCAGTGCTGAGGGAGCGCCGCACTGTCGGAGGGTCATGCTGAGGGAGCGCCGCACTGTCGGAGGGTCAGTGCTGAGGGAGCGCCGCACTGTCGGAGGGTCAGTGCTGAGGGAGCGCCGCACTGTCGGAGGGTCAGTGCTGAGGGAGCGCCGCACTGTCGGAGGGTCAGTGCTGAGGGAGCGCCGCACTGTCGGAGGGGTCAGCGCTGAGGGAGCGCCGCACTGTCGGAGGGTCAGCGCTGAGGGAGCACCGCACTGTCAGAGGGTCAGTGCTGAGGGGGCGCCGCACTGTCAGAGGGTCAGTGCTCAGGGAGCGCCGCACTGTCGGAGGGTCAGTGCTGAGGGAGCGCCGCACTGTCGGAGGGTCAGTGCTGAGGGAGCGCCGCACTGTCGGAGGGTCAGTGCTGAGGGAGCGCCGCACTGTCGGAGGGTCAGCGCTGAGGGAGCGCCGCACTGTCGGAGGGTCAGCGCTGAGGGAGCGCCGCACTGTCGGAGGGTCAGTGCTGAGGGAGCGCCGCACTGTCGGAGGGTCAGTGCTGAGGGAGCGCCGCACTGTCGGAGGGTCAGTGCTGAGGGAGCGCCGCACTGTCGGAAGGTCAATGCTGCGGGAGCGCCGCACTGTCGGAGGGTCTGTGCTGAGGGGAGCGCCGGACTGTCGGAGGGTCAGTGCTGAGGGAGCGCCGCACTGTCGGAAGGTCAATGCTGCGGGAGCGCCGCACTGTCGGAGGGTCATAGAACATAGAACATAGAACAATACAGCGCAGTACAGGCCCTTCGGCCCACGATGTTGCACCGAAACAAAAGCCATCTAACCTACACTATACCATTATCATCCATATGTTTATCCAAAAAACTTTTAAATGCCCTCAATGTTGGCGAGTTCACTACTGTAGCAGGTAGGGCATTCCACGGCCTCACTACTCTTTGCGTAAAGAACCTACCTCTGACCTCTGTCCTATATCTATTACCCCACAGTTTAAAGTTATGCCCCCTCGTGCCAGCCATTTCCATCCGCGGGAGAAGGCTCTCACTATCCACCCTATCCAACCCCCTGATCATTTTGTATGCCTCTATTAAGTCTCCTCTTAACCTTCTTCTCTCCAACGAAAACAACCTCAAGTCCATCAGCCTTTCCTCATAAGATTTTCCCTCCATACCAGGCAACATCCTGGTAAATCTCCTCTGCACCCGCTCCAAAGCCTCCACGTCCTTCCTATAATGCGGTGACCAGAACTGTACGCAATACTCCAAATGCGG